>NW_016168225.1:0-19719 GCF_001687245.7 Rhagoletis zephyria | reverse complement strand
TTTAAGGCGCAGCGAAGCACGCCGGGTAATTGCTAGTAATAAATAAAATGAAAAAAAAAAAAAAGCAAAAGGCGACTGCAATCAACAATTCGCAGAAATCTCAACATCAATGTTACTTAAAATACCTTTTCGTAAAAATTGTTTGTGTGTTGCACTTGACGAAAACATTTGCTTTGCCAATTTTAACGAAAGTTGTCGCTAAATTTAGCTTATCAGCGTAATTTGTGCAAAAAGAAAGGAAAAAAAAAATTTTGCCAAAAATTATAAGTCTCAACAAAATTTTGTAATTATTGTTGTTTGTTGCAAATCGCGAGCCTAGTATGAACGTTGTTACCTTGCAACGTCGGGTTGCCTGCCTTTTCACGAATAACGAACTACAAGAAGATCACGCAAAAGAGGAAACAATTCAATTCTATTTAATACATTTGTCAAAAGAAGCAGCACTAATTGCGCCAATGGGCGGCGACTTTTGTGCAACGACTAACAACGGCGACATTTGCTTGGGTTTATGAAATTCCTTAATGCCAAATTATTGTGCAACACTCGGAAGGGGTGATGCTTGTCAAAAATACGAAAATAACTAGTAGTACATACTGAGGTTCGGTAAGGTTAATCCGACTGGCTGGTGGTATTCATTTGAATTTGAAATTGTCTCGACAGACAAGTGCGGGATGCGGGGTTTTCTTTAGTCATCTACAAGTTGCTCCCAGCTACACATTTGGGCTCAATGTTACCTCCATTCTAGGAAGCTTAACTAGCCCAGCTCAATTTGAAATATGTGACCTGGTCTACGAAAAGGGAGCTTACGTGCGAAAAAAGTTTTCTGTGAAAAAGCTGTTAAAAGTGAAAATTGATTTTTTGGCACCTAAGCCCCCTTTCCGTAGAACAGGTCACATATACTCGTTTTACGTTCGAAACTTCTGGGGGTGGGCCGTTCGACTTTTTTCACATTTGTTAATTTATTTTTTTTTTCACAAGCCCTATGGATTTTCCTTCTTTCTTCAATCGCTTTGCATATCACCTAAGAAATGCAAATTTGTTTTCGTTTAAAGCGTGTGCGTGTTTGTATATCTAATTGGCTCAGCAAATCTTTTTGGCTCCTAAATCGTTTATTTTGATTGTTTTCTTTGCACGCTCATTGATTTGTGTTAGCGTTGGATTTTGTTTTCAATTAATTTTCTTTGAATGACGTTTTTCTGTGCTTTTGTTTTTCTCTCTTTCTACCCTTAATTTCGTTTATAGCAATTTTTTGTGTTTATTCTATTTTCGGTATGCATGTAAATATTTCAGCGCCGTACAACCAAGTGACAACTGATGCCGAATTTCTATTTTCTTTTCTTAATTTACGCTAATTTATTAAGAATTCAATGTCTTCGAACTTCGATTACTTTAATTCAATTCAGTTCTATTTGTTCGTATAGAATAGGACATAGCTAACTGAGGTGTTTCAAAGCTTTTCAAGTAAACAGCGCTTTTGGTAAGCTCACTCACGCTGTGCTTCTCCAGCTTCATTCTCGTCAATAATTTTTAAAGCACTTGAGTAGATATTAAAGGTTATATTGCCAGGTATCATCTGCCGAATGTGAATTAGTTCTCAAATGTGAAAACGGCACTAAATAAAATATAATTTGCATATTTTTGGAGTTAAGCTCCATACAAAGTGTTTTCGACATTTTGTTTTTGTGTGGAAGAAAGCAATAACACCATCCGCAAAAAAAAAATTATCAAAAATCAACGCGAACTTTTAGCTGCTTGAAACTTCCACTTTCTTAAGCTAGAATTTGGTGAGTTATAAAACTGCATACCTAGAATTTTTCTCAAAATTCTTAAAAAAAAAGTTTGTTGTAAAATGTTGTTAAATCTTTTTACAAAGTTTGAAATTTAGACTTGTATGGTTTTTGTAAGAAATTAGCTGTATTTTTATTAAAAAAAATAAATAAACATTAAACAAACAAAAGAAAAAAAATAGCCAGAACTGGTCAAAATGTCGTGTCCCTATTATTTTTCACATGGCTTTATTATCTCTAGCAGGTACCACTCATAACTATGTATAAATACATATATATACAGCAGTAGATATCACCTACCGACATCAATCATACATACGGTGACCAGGTTCTGTGGCCGAAAATCGGGGCATTTCTAAAGCATCGAATCCGAATATACAATTTTGTTCTTAGAATAAAAAGGGTAATACTGTTTTATTTAAAAAAAAAAAAAAACCAAGAGAAAAAAATGTTTACTATTTTTGTATGAAAATATAGCTTACTATCTAAAAAACATGTAAATCAAAATTTCAAAATGTGTAGAACATTTATAAAAAATCGACGAATTTTAATAAATGTTCATCACAATTTGAAACATTTTAATCAGATTTTCTAGAGTTGTTTTGAGTATGCAGTTTTGTAGCCCATTAAATTTTAGTTTAATAAAGTGTAAGTTGGAAGAAGCTTGGACTTACCGTAAATTTTTGGAAATTTTTTATTCGCGCATTTTCTTCCATACACGTTATGTTCAACAATTTTTTTTTTTATGGAAAAAATAAGCAATATCTTTCACAAAATTTACCAAATATCAAAGGTAAGCCTTAGCCAATTAAAATTTGCACTTTTAATTGAATAGGTTACAAAACTGCAACTCGGAATGTTTCTAAGAAAGCTAATTAAAAAGCTCAAAATTTTGATCAAACTTCGTCGAATGTTTCTAATTTTTGTATAATGTTTGAAATTCTGACTTACATGGTCTCTGTTAGATAACGAGCTACACTTTCATAAAAGTAATAAATAAATAAGAAATAATCGAAAGGGAAATAGCCAAATAAAGCTAAAATGTTTCCTTCCCTATTTATATTTTCGCCTTTCTATCTACAACTTGTGTTTTTTTTTATCCACGATTTTTTGAGGGTATTAGTATTATTTTTTATAATTGCATTAATTATATTGTTATATTATGTTTATGGCCCACTTATATCCTAAGTCCTTTGTGCTGCTTCGTTTATACGAAAAATTGTTTTTGGGCCAGAGTACAGGGAGAGTCTTAATAAATGAATTAAGAAAACACTGAAAATCTGGACTTAATCGGTACAAATATGAAAAATCGGGACACTTATATGTCTCTACTTTAAAAAAAAAAAATCAGCGTAACAATTTTCTCAAAATTGGTACTGCCCCTCCAAAATCGGTACGAATGGTCACCGTAATCATACAAGAAGATATCTGCTGGTGGTCCTTACGGTGAGTGGCACCAATGCGATTAGATTCTTATTTAGATTTCTAGCTGAGTTTGGTTTCAGTATTTTGTATTTGTTGTTTGCGTTTTTTTTTTTGTGCCACTGAAGAGGCGTTCACGTGATTTGCTACTCGTTGGAATGACGACAAGAAAACATTAGTTAAATACATACTTACGTGCATATACATATACATTCCCACATACATATCTGTGGACATTTGGCAAAAACACTTAAGTGTGTCTTTCACGGACATACAAAATAGCATATGTCGACAAAACATATTTTACCGTCAAGGAGAAAAATGTTGCAATTCGAAAGAAATGTTAAATTATTTTATCGCTATTCACAACCTTTAAAAATGTTTCTGTTTGCATCAACTGCATGTTTTAATCAAAATCAATTTGATTGCTCTGACGGTAAAAGAACGACGTATGTATGCTTTTTTCTTTGTCCGTGAAAGCTGGACTTAATTGGTTTTGTCAAATGTCCACAGATATGAACATATTTATGATATTTTTTTTTTTTTATTTAGATACCAGTTTTTGCCGTACTTTTTTCACAAATATAGCCGATATAGCTGAAAAAATGCAAAAGCGAAGCAAGAAAAAATTGAATTGTATAATTTTTTTGTTATGGTTGAGCAGTTTATTTTTGGCAACAAGTATTGCTCGCGCGTGCCTACGCTTCACGAAATATTTATGTACATTAGACTGCATCACTCCCCATACAAAAAAAAAAACAAAAAAAATCGGTACCATTTTTCCATTGGAATTATAAAATCTATTATATTTTAAGACGTCCACCAAAATATTTGGGAAAAATATTAAGATTTACGTGAGCTGGACCGATTTGAAAATACCTCTAAAAATGCAGTTTTTTATGAATAAAAATAGTTTCTTGAAGATATTTTTTGGAAAAAATCCCCTCGAATGACAAAACGGCTTAAGCTTGAAAAATTTACACAAAAAAAATAAAAAAATAAAAAGTTAATTATATGGTTTTTCTTATTTTTTGGCTTTATAACAATTATATTCAACAATTTTTATTGAGCTCGAGGCCGTTTTTTAATGAAAATTTATTGTGGAAAAGCAAAAATAATTTGAAAAAATGGTAGAAGTGATAGCTATTTCGGAAATCACCACATTTCCTCATCGGACTTCTTTCAGTAGTCTTCGAACCGACGATCCCACTGACTCAGCCAGCTGCGAAAATGCAGTTGAAAAGGGAAAACCGCGAACATCTTGAGAAAACTTAAAGTAAAATCGAATTCTCATAAGTTGTTTTTTGCTCCTAAACAAATGAGCACCTTTATAATTTTTTTTTTGAAAAAAATCGGCACAAATTCGGCCTCCAACCTGCCCAGTAAAATTAGATAAATTTGGTACAAAAAAAAAAAAAAAAAATTGTGCCAGCGATTTTTTGATGCAGTTTACTTCTGCTTGACACTTGGATCATGGATCCACACTCTTGCCCCTAAATTTCATTTGGCAACATTCCGCCATCTTAGATTTTAGTTTTTTTCAGTTTTCTTGCGATTTGCAAGCTTATTTTCCATTTTTAGTAAAAAATGGTTAACTACAAATTTGTAGAAAATTTAATTACCCACACTGGTTGTATAGAAGGTTAAAACAAACACATTTTTTATTGTAAATAATTACCAAAAACTGCGAAAAAAATTTTACATTGTCTCGGTTTTCGCACTTTTTCCACAATTTCTGTTGAAAATATGATATTGAAGGTCCAGACTGTGGATCCATGATTTGCGTGTCAAATAATGGTAAACTGTATAAAAAATCGCTGTTACAAATTTGTTTTTTGAGAAAAAGTCTAATTGTATGCAATTTTATAGTCCATTCAATTTTAGTATGACAAAATGCAGGTTTAAAGTTTCTAGAAAATCGCGTTTATTTTAGGCAATTTTTTGAGTGGAAGGTGGTGCTCATTTTCTCCATACAAAAAATAGTTGTCGAATATACTTTGTATGAAAGAACTTGCGTGAAAAAATTGCCTTCTAAAAAATTTTTCTATAACAATCTGAAAAAAAGTTGCAAATTAGTGAGCAAATTTAATGAATTTTCCTGAATTTTGCACAAAGTTTAGAAATTTTATTTTTATGTTTTTATAAAAAATTATCGGAAATAAATTAGAATCAAAAAAAAACTTTGCATATATTGCGAAAAATTCACTGTGCCAATACTTCTGTTCGGCACTGTATAATATAAAATGGTGCAAGTTTCAAGTTTTGATTTTTGTGAATTTCTTTGTGATTTTTTTTTTGGCAAATTCCATGACCTTGCTAACCGTAACCCAGTAAATAATATTTTTCAGATCTTCAAATTCCATTGTAAATAGTTGGTGAAATTGTTGCATTTTTATTTTTTCTAAGTGTACATTTTTACACACACACACATTAATTCATATACTAATTGTGCCTGCGCCGCTGACATAGTAAAGATCTACATACATACATAAAATTAGTACAAAAATTCATAAGGTTGAGTAATTCGTCATCCTACGTCATTTTTTTCGATGTTTGCGTCCAAAACTGTCAATTAAGATTTTACCACAGTGTATTTTTCTGCTATTTCAATTGTCATAGCGAAAATTTTATTGCTATTATGCTCAGAGTATGTACACACATGCAATTATTTATAGATAGTGGCATTCTTCAGATGTTGGAAATCTTTTTCACAAATGTGGGCGTGGAAAATTCGATGAGTCGATAAGGAATTCAATATTTTCTCGCACGTTTAAGCAAAAATAAATTTAAATACATACATACATACATACCTGAACATTTGAGCATTTCCAAGAGTTGGTGCCAAATGATTTTCGATAACGATTCGGTAACATTTCATTTAGGAATATTTGGCATAAAATTTCACATCTGCTGAAGTTTGGCGCTTAAATTTTTGAATCCCTAGTACTATACATTTTTCGATAAAACCACTCTGGTCGGCATATATCTGGCATATATCCGTCTTCCATTCGATCCTTTCTCCCAGGGGCTTTGTCATTTTGGAGATATGCAAGCTTTTACTGGTTTATAACTTTTGGATATGACCTGCCACTTCTTCCAGAATTTAATCAGTCATAGCTATTTCTTCAGCCAATATAGCAATCAGAGTCATTCCTGCAACGACCGTTCTTTCGATGTTGTTAGATAAGCATCACTCACTGCCAAGAGTCTGTGGACCGGCTCGTATAATCTGCGGTAGGCCGCGACCGTCTGCGTGACAGCGCATAGTGAGTCCCAGAGGCTTTTCTATTGCATATTCATAGTGCAAGCCGAGGCTTAGTTTCTCGTCTGACGTATGGCGTACGGGTTTTGTCAACTATTTATTACCACCGCTTGCATAACAATATTGTTGCTATCCATTTGTTCGCTTTCGTTTTTTGACAGAAACAGAACCTGTATGTGGAAATGCCCAAAGCATGTGCATGACAAACACCTAACCTAAATAGCACACTTTGTCATTGTTCATGACACTTTGAATTTATATTTAAAGAACGCAAAGAGATACGAGAAAAAAAGTCGTTTATTATTTTTAGATTTTCACTTTGTTCTGTTGCGAAAATTATTATTGCAACCCGAAAAATTTGTTTTATGAGCATGATCTGAAAGCCTAAGCGTATTTTAATGCTTATTAAGTAGGGATCCCGAGCTATTTATATTTGGACATTTGGCAGTCACAGGGCGGTGTTTTCTAGAAATTTTTTTTATCGAGAACAACAACAACTCTCTTAGGGGATTCACAAGACGTGTTAACCGTTGTAAAATCTTAAGCTTAACATTTTTTTATGTAAAATAACGGTTAAAATGGTTTTAGGATGGCTAATTATATATTTTTTATCAGATTAAAAACATTTAGGTGTAGTTAGAAATCCTCTAAAAGCATTTTAATCGTTATTTTACATAAAAAATGTTAAGCTTAAGATATTACGATGTTAACACATCCCCTATCAGCAACTGAAAATGTAGAAACCTGTACAAAGCCTAAAAAAATAAAAAAATAAAAAAATTGTAAAGCTCCCACTAAAATATTTTGTCTCTGTTCAGGGTCATTTACTAGCTGAATCTTGTCTAAAACACCTCTAAAACTTGACTTTTTCCAAAAAAGAGAAGGAAATAAAAATAAAAAAATATGGTTGGACACTTTTCGCCAGAAAATACCCTTACTTAAATGTAAACCTAAAGATTTGCACCAAAATTAAATTTCAGTTATCTTAATGCAGTTTTTATAGAAAGGATCCATAAAATACGCCACTTCCATCTGCTATTAGTTTTAGCTTTGCCATAAATAATTAATTTAAACTTTTGGATTTTTAAGACCTGGACGCGCTGGAAAAAAAAAAAAAAATTTATGCTTCGAATAATTTCAATAAAACGTTTTTGCTACTTTTTTATCTGAAGCATATAAAATAAGGCGGTTACGCTGCACACATTTACTTAAATATTTCTGTATGGAAGGGGAGGCAGTCTAACATACAAATGTAAGAGTGTGTTGATTCATCTTCATGTATTTATTGGCATCTTTGTAATTATCATCTTCATGCTTGGTAAAATATTGTACTTACTGAAAATTTCAAAAGCTCTGAAAGAGCAACGAAATAGACCTATCCGAACATAAACGTAAAATTATTGCAAATATTTTAATTTCCTGGTTGCATACCGCACGAACCAACGCCCTCTGAGTTATAAATAAATTTCGTGACTAACAAAATAACGAAAAGTTTAATTTTATTAACATTCCTGAAAACATATGAGTAAATATTTAAATAGCAAATTAATATTTGGAAGACTTTAATAAAATGAACAAGTAATTTTTAAGCAAAAAACAAAACCGACTTCAATTCTCATATAAATATTTAAATATTTTTTTCCTTATGACCGAATGATCGGATCTTAGTATTAGTATCGGACCACCCTTGAGGCAACACCTTTCCGATAGAAAACGAATTATCGAAATCGGTTGATGTGGTCCAAAGTTATGCCTAAAATATATATATGTGGCAACGCTATGCTGCGTACGAAGAACTATTTAATCAGCAACCCTTATTCTATTACCTTTTGTATTTTAGTTGTAAGCAACTCTTTTCCCTTTTCTTCCTTTCCTTCTTTCTTTTCCTTCTTCTCATTTTTCTGGTGAAACAATAAAGACACGTTTTTAGCGAGTACGTAAGATTAAGCAACTTCTTTGAGTTTCTCTTTTCGGATTCAGGATACAGTCACAAGGTACTAAAGTGGTGACTCTGAACAAGCGTAGCCAATCTTGCAATGGAAGAACAAGGAGAAAACCTTAAACAGGCACAAGCANTACGAATCCCGTCAAAACGAGCTTTCCTGAAATTAATTTGCTAACTAACAATTTTAATAAAGATATTATGTACATATGCAAATTAAGTAACATTTTTTATGACAAAAAAAATCCGAGCTGTTAAATAACCGCTTTTTATGTGCTGCCAAGATTAACAGCCGCCAACTAAATAACAGAGCGTAAAATAAAAATATAGGCACAACAAGTAGTATCACATAAATCAGCGTCAAAAAAAAAAAATTGTTGCCAAATGACTTTGCTCGTGTGAATAAAATTCTAAACGTAAACAAAATATAAGCTACATACAATGAATATGGTTATATGTGTATCAGCTGCTCGCTAGTGAGAGCGCGACTTTTATAGACCGACAAACCGGCAAATGAGCAGAGCGAAAGCTGTAAGCTTTCATGCCTCACCACCTCACCACCTCACCCGATTCGTAAGTGTGCGCATGTGTGAGTTTTTTTTTTTAACAAAGAGCGCGCTAACTTCGCCAGTCACGATCAGTGGGTGAACTGGTGGGCGCTTTTTCCAACCCTTCGTGAATTAAAAGTGGTGGTGCATGTGTATACATTCTACATTGGGTGCGACAAAAAGCTTTGTGTCACTAAGCGGTGGGTTGCTGCCGCTCCCATTGTTATGCATAAGTGTGCATAATTGCTGCCTGCTGCTTTCTGAGTTTTATCGATAGCAGCAGCTGATCAAAGCACACTCGCTTGCACATCCACCAACAAATAGCCGGCCGATGATCGCGAGTACCGAGCGAGATTAACAAAAGTAGCGTGACGGACGACGAGGTTCTGTTGCTGGTGTGGTGGTCTCCTCCTCTTCTGCATTTGCCTACTATCAGCGACGAGTGTATAGCATATTTTTAAGCGGACTGGTTCTAAACACCACCGGGACGATCGGCATTCGATCGCTGAGCTAGTAAACGAACAGTAGTACCCAAACGCAGTGGCAGCTGAGGTGACGCGGGTGCGCTACTAAATTACAATAATAAAACAATTTAATGTTGAAAGACGAAGAGAAGTGCCGTAAAAATGCAATTTGACGAAACTAACAATTTTAATTAATTTTATTCTAATTAATTTGTGTATTTTTGGTAACCTTGCGAGAACAGATTTCCCTATAAAAGCGAAAAACAGCAACACTTTGAGGACAAAGTGAAAGAAACAAAGAAGAAAACTTAGAAACGTGTGTTTGAGGAGCAATTTTTCTAATTTAAATAACTAAAGAAAACAAGCGAGTGCGCAAGTGAAACGTGAAAATGTGTAGAACCAAAGCTTAAACGCTACACTGTGCAGCGTTCGTTGGAAGTACACTTGGCTGCAAAATTTTAGGATAATAGCTGTGATAATCTGAGTGAAGTGAAGTATAAGCTTTACTGTTTTAAAAACTGTGCAATAATTTTAGCAAAAATATATTTTTACAAAGAAAAAAAAAACAATTGAAAATTGAAGCACCAGTAGTGCGGTTGGGAAGTAAGCTTTTAAAAATTTTGGTTTTAAAATAATTTGTAAATAAAAAGCAACGTCAAAATGGTTGGGAAAATCATCGCCTTGCGCGACATGGATAATTTCAGTCGGCGCAGCAGCGTTTATGTGGATCCAGAATGTGATAAATTTTTCGAAATGCCGCTGTTTATTGCGGCCAGCACCACAGATATGACAACGAAATGCCATTGTTGGCAATTTAGCCCAGGTAAATAAGAAAAAGCTCACCAAAAAATTGTACGCTTTATTTGTTCCTGTTTGTTGGTGTGATTAAACCCCAAATAGAGCTATTTAGTAGTACATATGTATGTTTATAATTTATGCCGCAGATGCTCATTAGCGAGTGAATTTTAGGCAATTTAAGGCAGCGTTCGTTTTTTTCTTCTGCTAATACATATGTACATACAGTATTGGCCAATACAATAGCACCCCGATTTCAAAATGATATTGTTTCCCACTCGTGTTTATTTATTTATTTTTAGGAATTTTCAATTAACAGACAGTTCATTCTCTAACATAACTCATATTAACCCAAGTTTAAAACTTTGTAGAAAACTACAAAAAAAAAAATATCCAAAAATTTTCACTAAACTCTCAAACTTCTTTCTCAGAAGTGTACGAATTTTTGTGAGTACGAAGTTTTATAGCCCACTCAATTTTAGTCTAACACTGTGCAAGTTGATTGATTTGATTTTTTTCGCCGAAGGTTTTGCGGGTTTCTTCCATATAAAAATAAATTGTGTTATTCGTTATATGGAAGCAAATGCGACAAAAAAATTCTAAAAAATCAACGGTAATTTTTAGCCACTTGAAACTTGCTCATTGTTGCACTAAAACTGAATGGGCTATAAAACTGCGCACTCGAAAAAATTCTAACTCTTCTAAAAAAAAAATTTGAAATTTATGTGAAAGTTCGTCGAATTTTTTTGTAATCTTTTACAAAGTTTAAAACTTGGGGTTTGTTAGAGAATGAGCTGTATTTTAATTGAAAGTTCTTAAAAATTTATAATTAAACATAATTGGCAAACAATATCACTTAGAAATGGGGGTGCTATAGATATGGTCAATACTGTATGTACGTACAATTTATTTTTTGGGCTTAGAATTTATACTACATTCACCTAATAAATTTTGGTGAATGAAAATTTAAAACATTTTAAATAATAAAATTGAGTGATTTTTCGTGAATGATTAAAACCAGGGACGTGAACCGGATGAAAAAATTGGTTGGTTCGGTTCAGCGGTTCGAACCGTTTTTGCACTTTTGGATTGGTTCGTCGAAACGTTTTTTTTTTTTGATCTTTGAACCGCGGTTTCGGTTCGGTTCAACGGTTCGAAAAACAAAAAATAACGCGCAAGGTTAGGGGTCAAGTGTCTGTCAAATGAGATGAGTTGCCTTAACATTGCCACGGTACGTACTACCATGTTTATCAAAAAGAAAAAAGTAGCTACATTTATCTATTGAAAATTGGTTGAAACGAAACTTTAAACCTTTATAGAAAGTGATTCGGTTTTCGGTTCGGATCAAACATTTGTGGAAAATTTCGGTTCGGTTAATGGTTCAGTTAATTAATAGAAAAAAGCGGTTTTCCGGTTCAAAACCGGTTCGGTTCAAAACCGGTTCACGTCCCTGATTAAAACTTCAATACTTTATCGAGAAAATCTCCCAAATTGTTTGTCTTTTTGTGGTCTATCCTGACACTCAGCATATCTGCCCAAGAGTAGTCGGTATGTAATCAATGCTACTCCAATCTCCCTTTTCTGAGTTACACTGCGCCAAGCGTGCACGTTCCTGCAGCAGGAATCTCGCTTATACATACGGAATTGAAAGAGAGGTGAGCTTTGAGCGCACTGTGACTGCGCCCATGCCCCACCGCTTGCTTATCTGAGCAGTCGATTCTTATTCGCAACTATCTCTGCTTAGAAAACCCTGCAGCGATTTGAAAGCCTATCTCTGGTGGGGATGTGAGTGGGGAAAGAGCTAATAGGTACTAGTCTATCCACTTAGTAAACCGTATTGTCAGAGACGAAGTCAAAGCCTAAACCAATACTAGAGTATCCAAATTCTGTATCACCTAAGCACTCAGTGTCGTTTGTACCAAAATATATTGCCCTTCCATTGCCCCCTTTGAAAAAAAAAAAACGCTAAGGAGAGGGCAATGGAAAGAACAGAAGGACTTCCATCTTACTAGGATTTACAGCAAGCATAATGTTCGCCCTTTATGCAAATCTTAGAGAATATTCAGATATTTACTCCTTACTAAAGGTGCAACGTCATCCGCATAATCAATCATCCGGTAAACTTTACAGATCATCTCCTCCAGCAAGCGTTGGCGGTCACCCTGTTTACCCTATGCTGGATAGTGGCACTGTCTCACTCCGCATCGACAATTCTGTCGCTGAGCATGCCGGTAGATCCCTTAATTATGTCGGTACCCACAGTGAAGGCTTCCGCTATTAACTTTCCGCTCATGTGCAGGGGGTCTCGGCCGGTACTTTCTTTTTACTCTTATATACAGCGTGCAAAAGAATAACTGTCGTTTCTAAAAAACCTGCGTGTCAACTTATTCAGAAAAATTGTTTTCCTACAATAAGAAAGCTGTGTTAAGAGCCTTAAATTTAGTTAATAAAAATATGGGACGAAATATAACTCGTTTAAAGTAAGTCCTGCAAATCCAGAGTACCAGGATTGAAATTATGAATGAATCGATATAAAGCTAACCACATAGTAATTCAAAAAACTAAGTGCGACAGTTATTATTTTACGCGCTGTACACTTTAAACACTTGACAGATGATCGCGAAGAATTCTGTTCTGTTTCTAATATGCAGAGTTGAGCTCTAGGGTTTTGAGCAAAAACGGAGACTGAATAAATTAAAAATGCAAATAAGTACATATAAAGCGTGTTCATTTTTTTTTACACGCATACAACGTATCTGCGCTTAAAATTTGTTTGGAGCTGTAAGCGGCAAACTTTATGTGCGCTTATGAATAGTTGTCAAAAAAACCAAATTACTTGTTTTTTAAATGGAAATTGTCGAAATTGTTTTTTACACATTAAAAAAAAAAAATACTCCTATTTTATCTTTCTCATTTTTCTCCAATAAATACCTATAAACAACGTTCATCAAATTTTCGCCTGCCTTCTATTCGCAGAGGTTATAAAAATTTACGTATTTCGCTCCAATAAGGTTTAGTAATGTTAGAACGCTTATAACAGCCGTTGTTAAATTTTGTATATCACTTAGCTTTTTTATTGATCTGATAACGTCAATTTCACTCACGTGGCGATATTATCACATTTGCGTATATAATAAAATGCTCTATTTTGGTTTATTGCCAGATTTGGTAAATGAAGTTAATTAATTAAAAAATAAAAATGCAATTATTTGTGCAAATGAAAGCAACAAAAGCAACAGGAGTGAATTAATTCGAGAAACTCTCAAATTCTAAAACTTTTCACATGTTAAAGATGTGACGTAATTAAGGCGATTATAAATATAAAGTTGCATTTTAAATTAGATGATCTTAATATACGATTCTAAATTGAAACAACTGTCGCTAAGCCGAATTAAAGGCCATCAAGTTATCACAAGAACTTCATGCTCTCCCTGTAAGGGGAAACAGTCGCGAGCGTGTTTTGTCCAGTTAATCCATCAGCCTTGCAGTTTCCTCCTGTTGGTGAGCTTTTAAGCCCAAATTTGCGTTCTTTGAAGAGCTATTTTTGCCACTTAAGCGAATGAGTAGGTATTTACCATTTAAATTGTTTTTACATGGGTAACGTAGGTAGTCGACTGCATCTTTTATTGCGGCCATGCGGCTGCTTGAAATACTGCAGAAATCCGACCAACCGAATTTAATGTAGTGTAAAATGCACTCGCAGCTAGCTTCAGTACGCATCGATCAGTTTCATTAGGTTTAAAGTCGAAGTTTCTAAAGATCGTCGAGGGCACATGAGTGCCGGTTAAATGAGTACCCAGTGCTCCTTAGACCGATGCCAAAGCGAACTTCATGAGACAGTAGTTGTATTATCTATTATGTCCAAGGATATTAGTACTTAGTAACTAGTAATCATTAAATAAAATCAGTTTTCAATTGACACTTCGAAATGAAGTAGAAAAACAAAAGAAACAAATACAAAAAGCGAAAAGATAGTTAACAATTAATTGGAACAAATAAAGTACTCAATTAAACTGAGCAAAAACAGCAACCAGCAAACAATAAAAGTTACCTATAATTTATAAAAATTTAAATGGCAGCTTGTTGGGGAGCTTTTGAACTAAAGAGCGAAAGAGCCAGCTCTTTTAATTGAACTAGTTCATTAGTTCGTTCACTAAAGTGAACTGAACTTTTCGATGGCAACACTCTAATAAAAATGGAAATGTAATTTAATAAAACATATGGGAACTAGTTTTTTTTTGATAAGGGCATAAGGAAACAGCTGTTCGGAATTCACACTAAAACAACATTTTATTTCATTTAATTTCCAATGTTTAACATCGTTTAGTGCAATTTGTGTTAAAAAGTATCTAAATATTTCAGTTGACTTTTTGGGACTTGTTGTTTAACGAAAATTTTCTCTTTCCGATGCCAAATCGCAGCGCAATTTACTAGCATTTCGAAGGCACAATTCAAGAAAATAAAATTTAATGCAGACACTGCCGACCTTCTATAAACATCCTTCCGTGATTTTGGAGAAAGATGATTGAATTGTGTCGTTATTGCAATCTTTTATTTGTTATAAAACATATATTTTTGTTGTTCTGTAACTTACTTACTACCGAACTTGTTTAATAAGGTGAGACTCTGAAGAGCTAGTTCATTGAATTGAACGAACTAGAAGTGAACTAATCTTTAAAGTGAACTAAAACTCTAATACATACCTACCACTCATTTATCGTTTAAATAATAAGTAGGTACTGATACAGTTTTCTTATTTTTTTTTTTACATTTGTTGTAATTTAATCAGCTCAAGCAGTTAAGTGAAAAGTATTTTTTACATGCAAATCTGAATTACCTTAATGACATAATAAAATGATATTTAGCACGTTAATAACTGCACTTGGTTAAATTGCAAACAAAAAAAAATTACACAAACATAAAAAAAAGCATGCAAATATCAAATTCATAACACCGGTCGTCGTTGGCGAACAACAACAGCAGAAATAGCAGCAGCAACAACAGCAACAATACAGCGTAATATAAAAATCTGAAATCTGACAACTGTGAAATAATCGCACAATGCAATTAAAGCAATAAAAGTGAAAAATCGCCTTTAGCGGTTTGGAGTACAAACATTTTCTCGCAACAACCACACACAAATACATACATACTCCATAAAAATATACAAAGTGTAAATTGCTGTATTGCATTGCATTCTTTGGGCGGGATTTGCAAATGCAATAACGCGGTGGGGTTTGTGCGATGATAGCTTAAGCGGTCGCCAGTGTTACCACTGTGCGGCTAAAGTCGCCATTTGGCTCTCTTTGATAGTCAATTCCCCAGGCACCAACTTGTTGGAAATCTTCAATATTCGACCTTTTCTTACAAATTCATGCTCAGAACGCGATGGCAGCGCTATATAAATTAATCCGCTAGGTGGCCCAGTTGTCGGGATATTTAGAAACCCCGTACTTATAGTCCGATAAAGTTCATATTTAAAATGCATATTCTTCTTCTTCTTCTTCTTTTTTGGCGCTGTAACCGCCTAAGCGATTTTGGCCGAGTTCAGCAAAGCACGCCAGTCGTTTCTCCTCTGTGCCAACTGACGCCAATTGGAAACGCCAAGTGAAGCCAAGTCCTTCTCCACCTGATCTTTCCATCGCAGTGGGGGCCTCCCTCTTCCTCTGCTACCACCAGCGGGTTCCGAGTTGAATACTTTCAGAGCTGGAGCGTCGGTGTCCATTCGAACGACATGACCAAGCCAGCGGAGCCGCTGTATTTTAATTCGCTGCACTATGTCCATATCGTTGTAAAGCTCATACAGCTCATCGTTCCATCGTCTGCGGTACTCGCCGTCGCCAACGCGTAAAGGCCCGTAAATCTTCCGCAAAATCTTTCTCTCAAACACTCCAAGAGCCGCCTCATCGGATGTTGTCATTGTCCATGCTTCTGCGCCATATACCAGCACGGGCATGATGAGTGACTTATAGAGCGCGGTTTTCGTACGTCGAGAGAGGACTTTACTCCTGAATTGCCTACTCAGTCCAAAGTAGCACTTGTTGGCAAGAGTGATTCTGCGTTGGATTTCAATGCTGACATTATTATCGGTGTTAATGCTGGTTCCCAAGTAAACGAAATTCTCTACTTTCTCGAAATTGTAACTGTCAACAGTGACGTGGGTGCCAAGGCGCGAATGTGCTGACTGTTTGTTTGATGACAGGAGATACTTCGTCTTGTCCTCGTTTACCACCAGACCCATGCGCTTTGCTTCCCTATCCAACTTGGAAAATGCATATTACTTACATGAAAAGGAATAACTCTAAAGCTTGTCTTTATAAAATTCTTTATTGATTACTTGTTTTCAATTTAAAATGCTGGCGAACTTAAAAAAAAAATCATGGCCGACGATTTGAGAGAACGGTTCTTTCTACCTTAGAAAGTTGTTATTATGATTTTAGATTGTTTAGAGCCATTAGTAAAATAATTGAATGAGGAAATGAATTTTCTCTGAATATTCTCATTTGACAGATATGTCGTTTAAAAAAATTTAATAGAATAGTGACACCCTTTTTTTGATTTGTAGAAAATATTCAGCGGCAACACTGGTCGCCGCTGCCGAAAAAGTTAGCAAGCGTCTGGAATTTTAAGTTACATTATTAAACGTGTGCGATATGTGTATAAATGTATTTATTAAAATTGAAATAATTCCTGAATCTTAATATTGTGAGAAAGTTTCTGTGAAGTTCGGAATGAAATCGTTTTCAACGAAAAATTGCACCAGACAAATTTCAGGAAAGCGCATCCGTTTCACAACAATTTTCGTTAGTTTTCTGTATACGATGAAGACTTTGGTGGAGAATTGATCCGAAAAACGTGATGAAATATCCGGGTATTATACGAAATGGTTTCCATTTACGGATACATTTCCGGATATTTTGCTGGCTGAGATGTTACATTAAAAATAAGAATTTTAAAAATTCATTTGTTCATTTTTGGCACTCAGTATGCAATAATACTTTTTGTGAAGAAAAAATTTGCTAATTTCTAATACAAAAAAAAAAACAAATCAATTAAAAAACTACCAAACTCGAAAAAGAAAATAAAAACAACCAAGTTTGGTTGGTTTGCCACTAACAGTGGCAACCGTGTGTGCAATGTCTCATCACATTGTAAGAAAAGCAACATTTTTAACTGACTTCCAAAAAAGGAGGAGGTTATCAGTTCGTCGGAATATTTTTTTTTTTTTTTTTTTTGTATGTTACCGCATAACTTTGGACCACGTCAACCGATTTTTGCATCGGAAAGGCAGTGTCTCAGAGGTGGTCCCATACTAATCTGGTTAAGATCCGATCAGCGGATCACGAGATATATATATATATATATTTTTTTTTATATGGGAGTTGAAGTCGGTTTTTTTTTGCTAAAAATTACTTATTAATTGTCATGTATAGAGCAACAAGATGTGGAATTGTGTAGAAAATACGCAAGACAATACAATGACTTTTTAACCCACCATCCAAGGAGGGTATGTCTATAAATAATTTGTAGGCACTCCGCAGCGTTAACAGCCTCCCGGCCTTACTAAGTAGTTGACTAACTGGCGCGTCGGTTAACTTGTTACATGAGTGCAATATTTCGCAAATCATTTAGCAACTCTTTAGGCTTGGTTTAAATGTTGGGATCGCGAAAATACAGAAATTTAAAATATAAAAAGTATAGGTGCTAGTAGCGTTTCTAGTTTCTCACTTACCGGTCGCCATTTAGCCGGCAGTCGACCAAATGAACGCTGAAAGGCAAATGCTTCAGGAATCTGAGCAGTACGAATTTGGGTATGTACTGCCGGTCTACGTTTATAGCTATCTCTTTCGAACACGAAAAGAACTCGGTGCTTATGCAGATAAACTAGCACATAAATGCGCATAATAATTTTGCCCTGACCGACCGCAGTATTGCGGATTAACGTGCCGCAGGGTCGTTTGTTCGAGTCCCACGGCCAGTAGAATTTTCATTTATTTTGTTTTTATTCATTTTTTTTTTTTATAAATTCTATATTTTTCAACGTTTCTTTCAGTTAGTTGTTGTTGACTTTTTAATACAATTCAACTCTAAAAATTTAACTTAACTAATAGTAAAATAACAAATGTTATAAAAAATAAAGGAAATGAAAATAAAACGAAGTCAAATTAAGTATATAAATCAAATGAAATAAAAATTATATAAAAACAAAAAATATTTTCGCAATCGCTCCAACCGAGGATCGAACCTGACAGCTGCAGGCATTTGTGCATTTGTTCGGAAAAAGAGGAAATGCATGAAAGGTATACTGCCCCCGACAAAGTAAAATTGTCATCAAGTGCAAATTTAACTTAACTAATAGTAAAATAACAAATGTTATAAAAAATAAAGGAAATGAAAATAAAACGAAGTCAAATTAAGTATATAAATCAAATGAAATAAAAACAATATAAAAACAAAAAATATTTTCGCAATCGCTCCAACCGAGGATCGAACCTGACAGCTACAGGCATTTGTGCATTTGTTCGGAAAAAGAGGAAATGCATGAAAGGTATACTGCCCCCGACAAAGTAAAATTGTCATCAAGTGCAATTGGTTTGATAAAACTTCAATAAAAACATTCCCGTATTTCGAAAGAACTCTGCCACCACCTACTTACATACATACATATCTTAAGAATGTAAACTAACTGTCAATTGTTGATAACAAGCAAGTGCATAAATAATAACGCCTCTTGCAAGCAATTACCGATAATTGTATTTATGGTAGTTTAAAATTAGCGGAAAAATTAACTGAAACTTTCTACAATTCAAATTTATTGGCGAAATCAATCATTGCGCTTAAAACTTGAAAAATTTGTCGAGCATTTTATTTCTCATAAACGCAAACATAACAAATTGCATGTATGTATGTATGTATGTACATTTGTGTGCGGGTGTTTGCTTGCCTAATCTTATCTTAATACTCGTGGTTTTGCTTTATAAATGTTAACAGCTATCAGGCAAGCGACCTATTTGATTTTTGTTTATATCATAAATCAAGCCATATCTCTCTGGCTGCTCAGCTGACAAGGACTGACTGCTGTTGCCAATCGATCAAAAATCATGTTAAATATTTAAGTATACAAAAATTATGCTAAAGACATTATCATAGGGTTGCCAGATTTTTTGTGCGCGAAATCAGTACGTTAGACTTTTTCATGCTAAAAAAATCAGTACGTTTCAGGACATTCTCATTTTCAGTGTTGTAGATAGTCAAAAAATTCTATACGTTTCATTTTAAGATTACTTTTAATATGAAGCTGAGGNTCAGTACGTTTCAGGACATTCTCATTTTCAGTGTTGTAGATAGTCAAAAAATTCTATACGTTTCATTTTAAGATTACTTTTAATATGAAGCTGAGGTAAAATGTTTATCGTCCAAATGTGTCATTAATCTGATAGTTTTCGCTCATAGAGCATCAGCGGTATTTTGGGGATGCTTATTAGCTCCGCGTTCTATC
>NW_016168223.1:0-19724 GCF_001687245.7 Rhagoletis zephyria | reverse complement strand
CTCCCTATGTCTCTGTGTATAAGCATGTAATTTGGTATACTCCCTTTAACATTGTATCNTACAATAAACAACTGTATTCATCTGATAGTCTCGTAGTTCATTTTTGTTAAGCATTCTACCAGGTGTGGGGCGCACACATGTGCTTTTTTTAAGAAGTTTTACTTCTATCACGTGTACGGTGTTGCACTCGTGCCATCAAACTAATGCTTTTTTCTCAAGTAGTTTTGCTCAGTGGCAATTTATACATATGTATGGGAGCATCGTACGATTGCTCGGTGAATACTCCCTGGGGAGTATACGAATGCTCCCCATTGCTCCCTATGTCTCTGTGTATAAGCATGTAATTTGGTATACTCCCTTTAACATTGTATCTCCTAGGAAGGGGCGTAATCCCTTTTACCTCCTAAAGGAGCAATACGGGAGTACTCCCATAAAACCCCCCCCTATACCTCCCAAAAAGACAACAAGGGAAATACATAGAAAAACATCCTATATTCCTCCCGAACGAGCAATAAGTGAGTACTCCCATGGGAGGCATCCCGAAAGCCTCCCGTACGAGTAATAAAACGGCTTTTCATTGCCCAACACAATAGCTAAAAGATTTTGCTATTTAGACAATCCATTTATTTAATTTTTTAAACACATGCATGTAACAATATTAAAAGATCTTAACTGATACCTATAAGTACGAGATCAGACAAAACATAAATAAAACTTATTACATTATTGATTAATTTTGGAATTCCATTAAAAGTAAAACAGAATAATAATAAAACGGTAAGATAACTACATGGTTTCCTGGGTGTCAGTGATGCTCGGGTTTCNATAACTACATGATTTCCTGGGTGTCAGTGATGCTCGGGTGTTCAGGACTTCACGCAAATAGGGGGAGTGTATAAAACTTTCTTGTTTTAATGTGTAGGTGACTTTGCCCATCTGATATATTTGTCACCCAGTAAAAGATCTGGACCGGCGTGATATGAACGTTAAAACTACGGAGTCATACGTAAGTGCTGACACTCCTAATAATTTGCCAAATCTGAAAAGTATTTAGCGGAATATAATATTATATTTAATAAATTAAACAAAAGTTGCAATACATACCACGGACCTTCATTTAAATGTGTGCTATCGACAGTAAATTATTGCATCATCCTTATATTGTTTCTATATGAAATATTTTCTGTAGTTTTCTTTATGATAAACTAGCCGACCCGGCGAACTTCGTCCCGCCCATATTTAGATTTTTAATTTAATCTTTTTGGTCCAACATTTTCTCCAACAGTCCGCGATTTCCATTGGTAAATTCATCGGCTAAGATTATGGTTTGGTGGTCGTTTGCCGCCTTAAATAAACTAACGAAAGTGTTATGTCCATGAAGAAGGTCCCCGGCGGCAACAATGATCCGGATCTATAGTGAATTTGCCCTAGAAACTTTATCTTATAGTTGGTGGCAATTTCAAAATGGATGCGTATCCTTGTTCAACAGAAATACAATATACATACATAGACTGAGATGAAATACCTTAAAAGCCAGTTTCACGAAAGCAATTTTAGTGAAAAATTATTTTTTTTCTATCAGGTTCTATATTAAGTTCAATTAAACAAATAAATCTTCATTAAATTGCTTTTATTAAACTGGCTTTTAAGATATTTCGACAGGTAGTGGTTTGAGATTTACCACTGCAAAAATCAACCCTGGTATGTCCGAATGAAGCTCTAACGCATAATAATATTGGCAAATCACGTCCATTAGGCCATTCGTAATACACGTAGGGATGTAACATCGATGTTTCGATGCATAGGAAAAATGAACATCGATGCTAAAATACATTGCCAGAAAAACATCGATATATCGATGGTTTCCGATGTTTCGAAATTTGTTAGGAAAATCTAATACTTTTCAATTCCAAATCTCTGTAATTCAATTATTGCCTTCATTTATTTACCATTCCTTCCCATTAAATAGAATAGAAATGCATGCAGTCGTAAGTTCGCTGAGCCTAAAGTTCCAAGACCCAATTTCGTTGAAATTTTAACGGGATCCCGGTCCTTTTTAAAATGACTAAGTATGCATTTTTAATATCGAAAGATAAGAGTGAACCCAGAATTTCTGAATGTTCCTTTTAAAAGTATGAATATTAAAATTCATTGCCAGTCAAAAAATTTTAGGAGCATAATTCGATGTTAAAACATCGCTGAAACTGGCATAGATATATCGTCTATTAAGCGATTTTAGGAAATTGTAAACATCGATGGCAAACATCGAATTTCGAACCGATAATATCGATGTTTCAAAAATAACGATGCATCGTTTGCATCCCTAAATACACGAGAGTTCGATATACTCAATGGTGCAACAGGTCGATTTAGTCTGACATTCACGGCACCTTTTCTCACTTGTCGATTTTTAGTAATAACTCGAGCTCAGCATCGCCTCACATATCTTTTTTGCAATTGGACTTCCTTTACCGTTTCCAATACATGTTTTAAATACTCGTCACATACTCGGATCATAAAAAAAAAGATTTTAAGTAATAACTCAACTCCAGCGCCAACTGGCGGGTTAAATTGTGAAACTAAACTATCCAGAGACTCACTCAAAGACACACACACAACTTTTTTGAAAGCCCTCCAGCCATTTAGGATTTCACTCACAAACATACTTACCGAAGAATTATATACACATTCAAAGATAAAGAAAAGTCACTTTGCCATGCCCTCTTTTCAAAGAGCCTACTTTTCTCCATAAGTATGGGATTCATTTCATATATCTCCATACGAAGTTCCAGTACTGTACCATGAACACTTCCAGAGATATGCAGTATGAAATCCGGCTTGTATGGTAGGTGCCACGCCCCCTTTTGCAATAGCTCCATATTTTCTCAATGACTATGTGATTAATTTCATATATCTCCACACCAAGTTCCAGTACTCTACCAAGAACAATTCTAGAGATATGCAATAAGAAAAATTCTACTTGTATGGGAGGTGCCACGCTGGTATAAAGTTCCAGTACTCTACCATAAACACTTCCAGAGATACTTATGATGAAAAATTCGGTTTATATGGGAGGTGCCACGCTCCATTTTCAAATAGTCCGAAATTTTATTCATGAGTATGCGATAGATTTCTACTCTACCATGAACATTTCCAGAGATACACAGTATGAAAAATTCGGTTTGTATATGAGGCGCCACGCCCCTTTTCCAATAATTCAAATTTTTATCCATGAGTATGTGATTGATTTCATATATTTCCGTATCAAGTTCAAAAATTTCTCCAATTTTTCTCAAGAGTATGCGATTGATTTCATATACATAGTATCCCCATACCAAGTTCCAGTACTCTAGCATGAACACTTCGGTGTTCGGTAAAAATTCGGTTTATATGGGAAGTGCCACGCTCCCTTTTCAAATAGTCCGAATTTTTCCTCATGAGTATGCGATCGATTTCATATATCTCCGCACTCAGTTCCAGTGCTGTACCATGAACACTTCCTGAGATATGCAGTATGAAAAATTCGTATTGTATGGGAGGGCCCACGCGCTTTTACAATAGCTCAAATTTTTCTCAAGAGTATGCGACTGATTTCATATACATAGTACCTCCATACCAAGTTCCAGTACTCTGCCATGAACATTTCCAGAGATATACAGTGTGAGGTGACACGCTCCTTTTCTAATACCTCCAATTTCTCTCCATGAAATTGTGACTGGTTTCATATATTTTCGTACCAAGTTTAAAAATTGTACCATGAACGCTTCCACTACTTAATTTAGTTAGGATAAGATATGGGTTAGCCACGGATTAGAGACATGAGCCTCTTAAAAGTAATAAGAGATTTAATTTTTTTTAATTTTGAGTAGCGTCGTTATTGCATCGGCATGTGAATTCACATAATTCGATAATGAAATAACTTCGAGCATAAGTACGATTTTTAGTTACATATACATATAATTTTTCCTGTTATCAATACATATTTTGAATCTGAGGATAAACCCGATTTTAAGTAATAACTCGACTTCAACGCCATCTGGAGGCTCTTTTTTTTATGGTATTGCTTTCCCTATTGTCAATACATATCTCGAATATGAGGCGAGTCGGACCATAAACACGAGTTTTAGTAATAACTCGACTCCTACACCACCTGGCGGCTTTTTTTTGCAGTGGTATTGTTTTTTCCTATTGTCAATACACATTTCAAATATGAGGCGAATCGGACCATAAATACGGGTTTTACTAATAACTCGACTCCAGCGCCACCTAGCAGTTGTTTTAATAGTTATTCTGCTATTCGGAAGGCAGACAAATTCAAGAAACAAATATCATAAAAATCGGTCCAGCCGTTCTTGAGTTATAAATGTTGTATCTAACACGACTTTGTTTTTTGTATATAGATGTGAGCAAACAACATTTTGCTTGCATAGTCTTCTGTTCTCTTTCCCTGCAAGTTGAATTATCATAATATCTATTGCAAAATTTTGTACAGACAAGACTAAAAAGTATAAAATAAATAAAATAAAATAAAACTTTTTAATATACAACGATTTTATAAACGGACTAAAAAGTAAAAAATAATATTTCTCAGTCCCTCAGAATTTGTTTTGATAACTTTTGATTTTGAAATTTTAACAAAAGTCATTATAAACAATTAATGACATTGAAAATTAAAAGCTTGGGGCGCATGTAATACACTTGAATTGATACGAAACGGAACATATGTGTAAGGTCCACCGAAAAATAGCATCCTTGTGGTATGTATGGTAACATGTATCGGCAACCCTGGCCGAAACGGAGAGCGAGTTACGCAGTTGAGATCGTCGGGTCGATGGGGAAATTGTCCTTTTGCTGAAGTTAATAAATTTTCTAATTACACCTTACTTTAAAAATATTAATAAACAATAACTTTCTAATTCGATATGTGAATATAAATGAATCGGCGGTGTTTCATTTAAGCGGAATCCTGACAAAATAAAAGTGTTTAAGAACGCTTTTAGTTCAGAAGTGAGACGCTTCTCACAGCCTCACAGTGTGTGTTATTGTCGATGTTGGTGTAAGCAATTGCATGTACGAATAGACGTGCGGTTGAATATTACAACCAGGAGAATTGTTTTTGTGATCTGCTTGTTGCGCGTACGAATGGACGAGCGGCTGGCGAAGCAGAAAAGAAAAGCAAAATAATAAAATTAAAAGAAGATACAGTGACGGTTTGCGTTTGAATTGCTACAGAATTTTTTTTGTGATCTGCTTGTTGCGCGTACGAATGGACGAGCGGCTGGCGAAGCAGAAAAGAAAAGCAAAATAATAAAATTAAAAGAAGATACAGTGACGGTTTGCGTTTGAATTGCTACAGAATTTTTTTTGTGATCTGCTTGTTGCGCGTACGAATGGACGAGCGGCTGGCGAAGCAGAAAAGAAAAGCAAAATAATAAAATTAAAAGAAGATACAGTGACGGTTTGCGTTTGAATTGCTACAGAATTTTTTTTGTGATCTGCTTGTTGCGCGTACGAAT
Organism: Rhagoletis zephyria; assembly: GCF_001687245.7. NCBI lineage: Eukaryota > Metazoa > Arthropoda > Insecta > Diptera > Tephritidae > Rhagoletis > Rhagoletis zephyria. The sequence continues at coordinate 14,208 of NW_016168223.1, read as the reverse complement.
GGACGAGTGGCTGGCGAAGCAGAAAAGAAAAGCAAAATAAAAAGAAGATACAGTGACGGTTTGCGTTTGAATTGCTACAGAATTGTTTTTGTGATCTGCTTGTTGCGCGTACGAATGGACGAGCGATCGGCGATACGAAGTAGAAAATAGTTGGCGAGAAGACATAGTGGCGGTTTGCGTTTGAATCACATTCGGTGTTGTGTAAAACTTTCAAAATTGGCGATCTCTCGTACGAATGGACGAGAGGTTGACTAGCCGAAAGAGAGACAGTGACGGTTGTGTGTTGTTATTGCCGCAAATTTCAAATGTGTGTCCGAGTGGACAAACAAAGCAAAATAAAGTAAAATAAGAATCTAATAAGAATATTCGCTCGAAACGAAAATTGCAAAATGAAGATAAAAGCGGCAACATTAAAAGTTGACGAGCTGAAAGAGCAGCTACGTAATAATGATTTACTAACATCGGGTACAAAAGCCGAATTGGTACTGAGACTTTGCAATTTCTTGGACAGCGATGAAATTGAAAGTGAAAATTCACGACCTGATTTGCAAATTCAAGTAAATGATCTGCGTTCAATGATGCAAAATATAATGACGACCATGCAAAGCTTGGCCGGTCAAATGCAGCAAGCAAATGTACAAGCAGTGCATGAAAGTGCTAATGAAGAGCGTTTCNTGATCTGCGTTCAATGATGCAAAATATAATGACGACCATGCAAAGCTTGGCCGGTCAAATGCAGCAAGCAAATGTACAAGCAGTGCATGAAAGTGTTAATGAAGAGCGTTTGGTTATTTCACCACAAAACCCAGCAAGAACAGTGAGCCGAAGTGCAAGTGTGAAGGAAATTGCCGAAACAATTCCTGAGTATGACCCAACTAGCGAGAGCTCGCTTACAGTGACACAATTTGTAAACAGAGTGGACAGTGCCATAAGTGCATACGACTGGGACGAAAAGTGTTTACTTTTGGCTGTGTACAGTAAATTAAAGGGTGTTGCGCGAATGTGGTTGGATGCAGCACCAACATTTCATTCAAATTGGCCTGATTTGGCAAGAGCTTTGAAGAATGAATTTGGTTGCGAATTTAATGAAGCGGAAATACACTCTAAAATGGCAAGTGCGACACGTAAACAAAATGAAAAAATCATAGATTATTGTTTTAGAATCAGTGGACTCGGTCGACGGTATGGTCTGACTGAAAGTGCGATTATAAAATACATTCGCGACGGATTAAAACACCGTGAGTTGCAGACCGCAATAGCTGCATTGAAGTTTAATACAATTAAAGAGATGCGCGAAGCAATTGAAACTTACCTCCAAAATGTATCATCTACCAAACAATTCAAAAACGAGTATATGAGTGATCGAAATAAAGACAGTGTAAAAGATATAAATCGAAGTGCGGTTGAAGCAAAAAGTGTAACGTGTTATAATTGCAAAGAGGCTGGGCATTTCGCGCGGAATTGCCCCAAACCGCGGCAGCAGCGTAAATGCAAAGACTGTAGCAAGTTCCACGGTAGTGGCGAGCCAGAAAATTGTGGAAAAAAAGCAGTAATTGTTAAGCATGCACAGATCCAGCAACCAGCGAAGTTTTGCGAAAAATCCATCACTGTAAATGGTAAGTCGTTAGTAGCTTTTGTAGACACTGGGAGTGAATGCAGTATGATACGACGATCAGCGGTTGACAGTTTGAATACCAAAAAGTATCCATGCGCTATAGAAATAATAGGTATTTGCGGTGGTAAACGTGCATCCACAGACAAGATTAACGTAAATATGACGTTTGATGATGTGGCTTTAAAGGTTGATTTGTTCATTGTTGACGATGACATATTATCCATGGACGTACTTTTGGGGCAAGACATTTTCAAAAATGAAGGCGTGGTAGCTGAAATAAAGAACGACAACTTCGTGTTTACTATGCAGGTAGCAAAGGTAAAACACCCAGCAGTGAATTTTAGCGATATTATTTGCAGCATTGATGACGAAATAGTTAAAGCTGACTTGCAAGAATTATTAGCAGAAAATGTCAATGTGTTTGCAGAAAAACTTAGCGACATTGGCTTAACTAACGCGACGAAAATGAAAATTGAATTGACAACGAACGTACCGATTGCTCAAAAACCATACAGGGTGCCTGAGCCAAAAAAGCATCTAGTAGCAGAAATGATCAACGAACTGTTGGCAAGCGACATAATTACCACATCTAATTCGGAGTATGCAAGTCCAATAATTTTAGTAAAGAAGAAAACTGGGGGTGAGCGCCTTTGTGTTGACTACCGGCGGCTTAATCAGTTTACAACAAAAGAGATATATCCAACGCCAAATATCGAAGAAAGGTTAAGTGAAGCAATGAGGTATAAATATTTTTCCGTTTTGGATCTGAACAGCGGGTATTACCAGGTACCAATCGAAGAAGGGTGTCGCAAGTACACAGCGTTTGTAACGACTGAAGGTTTATTTGAATTCAAGAGGATGCCGTTTGGCTCAGAAATGCGCCGGCGGTATTCCAGCGTTTGATGCAGGGTATCAAAGATAGAACTCAACCTGGTGATATGATACACTATATGGACGACATATTAGTGGGTAGCAACAGCATAGCCGAGATGCATGAGAAGTTGGCGCGAGTTTTTAAGGCATTGCGTGAAATAAATTTGACACTGAATATTAACAAATGCGAGTTTATGAAGCAGACGATCGAGTTTTTAGGACATCAGCTTCACTCAGGTGGCGTAAGTCCAGGCAGTGTGAAAACAGCAGCCGTAAATAATTTTTCTACTCCAAAATCCACAACGGATGTAAGACGTTTTCTTGGGCTAAGTGGATATTTCAGGCGATTTGTTCCAGGGTACTCGATTGTTAGCGAGCCGTTGCGTCGTTGTTGCGTAAGGATCAACATTTTAAATGGGGTGAAAAGCAAGAAGAAGCATTTCTAGCTTTAAAGACGGCCTAACATCGAAACCGGTGATGACGCATACCGTGTTGAAGCAGATCATCAGATTCATACCGATGCCAGTTCTGTTGGCATTGCGGGCGTCCTTTTGCAGCGAGAAGGAGGTGACTGGAAACCAATTGCATATTACAGTCGATCAACGACGGACAGCGAGAGAAGCTTTCATAGTATGAGCTGGAAGTTTTGGCGGTGGTGAGCAGCTTAGAGCGATTTAGGTATTACGTGCAGGGGAAGGAAATTGTAGTTGTTACTGACTGTAGCGCAGTTACTACAGCAATGAGCAAACGTGAGTTGATACCAAGAATTGCACGTTGGTGGCTACGAATCCAGGATTTTCTTGTAAAGCTGGAGCATCGACCAGGCAGAAGGATGGAACATGTCGATTTTCTCAGTCGAATGCCAAGCGAGAAAGCTGAAGAAATCGATACGGCTCTCTGAAAATTGCGAAAACAACATTAGAAATAGGTGACTGGATATACAGCATGCAGCATCAAGATAAAGATATTCGCGCTATTCTTGAGAAATTAGCCAGCGGTGACAAAGTTATCACTGAAGAGTACAAAGTCGAAAACGGACGAGTTTACAGGAAGCAGAAAGGTACTAAACTGTGGGTAGTACCAAAAGCAATGCGATATAAAATCATACAGGACGTTCACGAAAAAATTAAGCATCTTAGCACGGAGAAGACGTTAGAAGAAGCACAAAAAATTTTTGGTTTCCCCGTATGCGTAATTTTACAAAATCGTTTATAAAAACATGCATCGAATGCGCATATAATAAGCAGCGTGGGGGTAAGACAGAAGGGGTGTACCATTACGACGAAATTGAACCTGTACCATTCAAGACGGTACATATCGACCATCTCGGGCCTTTTCCCCGAAGCAAGAAGCAAAATGAGCACATCATAGTTCTGGTAGATTCATTCACAAAATTTACTGTAGTACGAGCAGTTAGGAGCACGGCAACGCGACATGTATTGACACTTCTGAATGAAGTAAACAGCTATTTTGGAGTGCCAACTCGAATAGTAACAGATCGTGGAACAGCGTTTACTTCCCACGATTTCAAACAATATTGTAGCGGTAACGACATAAAGCATATTTTGAATGCTGTTCGAACTCCACGAGCAAACGGGCACGCAGAGCGTACCAATCGAACTATTCTGGGTATGTTACTACCAGCGGCGAAAGACGTAAAAGCTGGGACGAGCAACTAGGAGGTATACAGTGGGCACTCAACACGAGAAAAATAAAACAACACAGAAAACTCCACAAGAACTTTTATTCGGCTTTAAGCTCGAGATACTCTACAAAATAAATTAATTTTAGCACTACATGAAGACGAACTTATCAGTGGCGACGAATTGAAAGAGATTCAAGCAGAGCAGTTTGTCGAATCAATCAGCAGCGAGAAAAAGCTAAACATAATTTCACAAAAAACATCGAAAACCTACACAATATGACGTCGGCGATCTGGTTCTCGCCGAAAATGAGCCCGTTAGTACTGGTGGTTCTCGCAAATTGGAACCACTGTACAAAGGTCCGTTTATGGTAACGAAGGTAATTGGACACGACCGGTATCTCATTGAGGATATACCAGAGTCGAAACGCAAGCAACGACATTATACGTCAATTTTTGCATCTGACAAGCTGAAGCCATGGTGCAATTTACCGAATTTCGACGGGTTCGATGACGACGATGGAGCCGAGGGCGACTCCAGTGATCAGGATTGGCCGACTGTAAGGTCCACCGAAAAATAGCATCCCTGTGGTATGTATGGTAACATGTATCGGCAACCCTGGCCGAAACGGAGAGCGAGTTACGCAGTTGAGATCGTCGGGTCGATGGGGAAATTGTCCTTTTGCTGAAGTTAATAAATTTTCTAATTACACCTTACTTTAAAAATATTAATAAACAATAACTTTCTAATTCGATATGTGGATATAAATGAATCGGCGGTGTTTCATTTAAGCCGAATCCTGACAAAATAAAAGTGTTTAAGAACGCTTTTATATGTATGTATGTGGGTATATGAATAACGACCGCTTAAAATCGATCTCAAATTTGTACTTTCGCTGTAGAATGTTATGTAGTTTGACTATTGTCAATGAAATCGAATGCTTTGTACTACATGCGCTCCACGTTTTTTATTTTCAATGACATTAATTGTTTATAATGACTTGCTAAAATTTCAAAATCAAAAGTTATCAAAACAAGTTCTGTGGGACTGAGAAATATTAAATTCTACTTTTTAGTCTATTTTTAAAAGCGTTGTATATTAATTAGTTTTATTTTATTTTATTTATTTGTAATAATCGTATTTAGCGTTTTGTTAAACTACGGAGTTACGATTTTTGGCGGGTTGTAGAGTGGCCACCATTTTGAAAACAAGAGTGGTCAGCTTTTTGCCCAGAGTTTAACTCATCAACTCTCACCAGAATGGACCTTTTTGAACCACTATTGAAAAAATGGCTTATAGGTGGTTAAAATTTCACCGAAAACTTAAACCTTCTGCTGATTAATACCGAATAGTAAATATAAAAGGTGTAATGAATAATTATATAAACTTTCACCAACTTTAACAATGTGTAGAAAGCATTGCGATACGATGGAGCACCTGCCTGGTTTGTGCCTACTACTTATGAATACTAACGTCACACAGAGATTCGAATAGAACAAGCTAGCTGGACAAAAGTCGTCATTGAATTTTTGTATTATAATTAATGAAAATGACAACAAATATTCTAATTATTATAAATTAGCTAAAATTTTTGCAATATTATTTTTCAAGAATAAGTAATTATTTGTTCTTATCAGAAAAACTGGCGCACATATTGTATAATTACATGCTGTGAACTTATTGCTATTTTGCATGCCGTTCTTTTATAGAGCTGTGTTTATTTTATATTTGTGAATGATTTGCAAGCCAAAGGTAAATACCGTTTATTATACCCGAGCGCACTTGTGCACAAGGGTATCTTAACGTTGTTCACATAACGATTGTTTGTAACAGCCAAACGAATCGAGATAGATATAGACAAATGTATACATAAATGCTCAGAATTAATAGAGAAGTCAATTAAGCCATGTCTGTCTTACCGACGATAACTCGAGTGCAAATTGAGATATCTCAACGAAATTTTGTATATAGGTTTTTCTTTAATCAAGGTAGGTTGGTATTGAAAACGGGCGAAATCGGATTGTAACCACGTCCACTTCCCATATAACGGTATTTTCGAAAAATGCAAAAATTACGAAATTTCAGTAAATATTGGATCAAAATTATTGAAAATTAGTATGCGAAGCAGAATTTTTAGTAGAAATTAGTAACATCATGAAATTTTTGGAAAATGGGCGTGATCCCACCCACTTATAATGAAATTCCGTATAGCAGTAAACTCGGTATGAGCCTTGCCTAGGCCTAGCTTAGAAATGTTTTGAAAATCTTTGAAATCGGGCAATAACCACGCCCACCTCTCCAACAACGATAATTTACAGAAGCACGACAACTGCGATAAATCAGTAACTAATGAAGCTAATTGACTCAAAATCGAGAATTACAATAACCACTAAGCGGAAAATTAGATTATTATACATTTTTATATAAATGGCGTGGCGCCGTCCCCTTACGACCACAAATGTGTATCTCGGTAACCGATTCATCGATTTCTATGAAACTCGGTGCACTCAATAACCTTACAAGAAAGATATTCGTTGAAAATTATTCAAACCGGACTGAAATTGTACCCACTTCCCGTATAGCGCTAAATTTCAGACATCCGAAAACTCCGATATTTCAGTAACTGAGGAACCGAATTTACTCCAAGCTAATAGTTACAACAATCTCTTAACAATAAATAAGACTGCTATAGACAAGGTGTATCTCGGTAACAACTTTATATATTTCTACCAAGCTTGGTTCAATTATTCCATTAAGTTTAAGTCAGCATATTATCGAAAAAGTTTGAAATCAGGAAAACCCCCCTGCTTATCATCCAAATGTAGTTTAGAGAAAGTTAAAACGACGATATTTGATACCTGCGCCGGGTATTTGCATATATGTAATACTTCTATATTGGCAGTAAGCTAACTTCTCAATGTGTAAGCATTCCGAAATCAAAGCGAGACGCTCTAGTACTGTTTTCGTCAATGTCCCAGCAAGAACAGTGACGGTCACTTTCCTAGTGACGTGACCGTCACGCGTGCCCGCTAAGTTCGGCACGTTTTGCTATCACATTCTTCATAGTGAATCAAAAATGCTCCCAGAAGTTTTGTGTACGTGTGATTCTTCAAACCAAATAGTTTGCCTGCTTGCTCATATTTGAAAAGATTAGCGTGACTACTTACTCATATGTGAAAGATAGCTCGCACGAAAAAACAATAGATGGCGCTCCAATCAAAAATTAGTACAGGAGTGTTAGTAACACCATAAAATTTGCGTTTGGGTTGGAGGTTCGGTCACGCTGGTTTTGCTGGGGTGTTCCGTTTTGTCTTTCGTACATGTTTTTTGATATATCTGTACTGTAGTGTTTTCGGACGGTACTAGCTCTTACTGCCAATATAGGAGTATTACATATATGGGTATTTGGTTTCGCTCGAACTTATACTTCTTTAATGGTTTTCTATGTAATACTGTATATATCACTATTTATTAGGTACTGTAGACGAAATGTCAAAATCTTGAACTTCGAAAATTTTTTTTCCACTATTTGCATTTATTATTGTGAAAGTTCGGAAATAATCACTCACCTTCGTACGCGAATGCGAACGTGAACGTATCAAAAATTCTCTATTGACAGATCGTTCGCGTTCGCGAATGTTAGGTAGAACAAAATAACGGCATGAGTCACATTTGACGCCCACGAAGGCATCAGTGAGGCACTTAAAGATAAACAAACGCAAGTGCCGCCTAAAGAAGATGATAATAACCCTGGCATTCAGTAAGCGGTCTCTAGTCACTAACAGTGACTTTTGGTGGTGAACTTGGATTTTGAGACTATTTGGTATTCCGTACGGTGTCTCACGTCTCTAGTCTAAAAAATAAGTCACTAATTTGTCAGCTAGCTAAGAGCCGGTCACAAAAATAGAAATATGGAGGAAAAGCTTATTTCTTTCTATTTTATTAAATAAAAAACACAAAAATGAAGCGAGGAAATTTGTTCAACAGGAATTACATTAGGAAATAAACGAAAATGCTTTAATATCAAACAAATGTATAGTATAAAATCATTTTTTTGTTTTTAAAACATTAAAATCTAAAGATTGTTAAAAAAGTTAAAACTAATAAGAAATTACTAAATACAAAAAAAAATCCTCTACGGCCGAGGAGGACATGAACCCGGACCCTCTCGGCTGCCAGCCTAATGCTTTGACCACTCGGCCATTGCGACTCTTTGACCGGCGCGGGCGAAAGGCATACATAAACACTATCAGTTGATTGTCTGTGTTTGCTTTCACCACACATTTTTGGTGAACTTTTTGTGACTCTCTCCTTCTGAATACCCAAATCGGCTCAAGTCACAAAAATAGTCACTAATTGCTAATCTCAAATTTAGTGACTTGAGATGAGACTGACTTACTGAATCCCAGGGTAAAACAAGCTTTTGGCCTTGCCATAATCCAATGGCAAATTAGAGAATATTAATTTCTATAAACAAAAATCAAGGGCTGCAAATATTATACTATGATGAGTAGCAGTATAATATTTGCCAAGAATTAATGTTTATTCAGATGCATCCACTTCGATGCATTGATCTAGTTTCATTACTGAGCTCCAAGCTTTATTTATGTTTACACAGCTGCATCTGCAATAGATGCGTCGATCTAATTTCATTACTGAATTCCTAGCTTTATTTATGCTTACATACATATCTACATCCGCGATAGATGCATTGATTCAGTTTCTGAATCTTTGTAGCTTATCCCTGACCATGCTGACTCCTTGGGAATTGAGTATATAAAATTTATGTTTAAAAGTTTAAGTGAAGTGGTATTCTAATTGCTTAACGATGCAGTGCTATGATTTAAGTCTCAACATATAATTAGTTTAATAAAGTTACAATCAAAATAATTAGTTGAGTTTAATTTATGACTAGGAAAAACAGTCCCAACATATAACTCATGCGTTCATATGTATATGTAGCTATAAGTTGCAACGATACGTTCGCGAACGTTCACTGCTGCCGTTCTCGTCCATAAGTGAATGTAAATGCTGCGTCAAACATTCGCGGAAAGTTGGTGTGGCTAGAGATACTATCCTATGCGAAGGCAGTTTTGTTAATGGCATAGGATTTGCACCGTCAATTCGATTCTCAAAATTGAGGTGTCAAATGAAATTGCTTGGCCTCTAGATGGTCAGTAAGGTTATATTTTTTAATAGGGTTGCCACCTGCTTATAAAATTATGATATTTAGTGTAATGATTGAATCAATTGAGTGTGCATTTTCATTTATTTTTTTTCAAAAATGTGATTGTTTGATTTAAAAAATTTAGCAATCACTCTTGAGATTGGTTGCAAATTGTAAACACAAAATATGTAGTGTGTTATGGAATGGTTGACACCCATTCACATAGAGAATGTGAATACAAAAAAAAAATTAATCATGTATGATTGTACGTTTATGTGAATGCAATCTCNGGAATGGTTGACACCCATTCACATAGAGAATGTGAATACAAAAAAAAAATTAATCATGTATGATTGTATGTTTATGTGAATGCAATCTCTCATTACCATTCAGTACTAATACTATTTGTTGTATCAGGGTTGAGATTTTTGTACTCAAAATGGGAAACCAGAACCCATCTCCCTTAAAATAAGTAAACAAATAAATATTTGGTGCTAATATATTTTTTCAAGTGTTTGGCCGAGCTTCTGCTCAAACTTGAGGCATGAGTTCCGTTGTTGTGACACAAATGGAGACACTTACAAATTTAAGGCTGACTACAAACACCAAATGATTTTATCAGAAGAGTTTTCAAGGCAGAAATATACTCGAAGGTTTGCTATTGCGTGCCGAAGGACGACTGCTATTTTGGGTTATGATATGACCAGCGATTTAACCATGGTCATATGGAGTGGAAGTACGCACATGTAATCACTCTGCTACAGCGGCCGCCGTAAGTACATGCTATACATATGTATGTACACATATTCGATTAATTGTTCTCAAAATGCATGAAAACTATAGTATGCTTGCAAACAATTAATAACATTTTGTGATAAACAGTTTTACAAATGTATTTGCACTTCCAATTTGTGTTTTAATAAAGTATGAATTAAATACATTATTATTATAAATTATTATTTTAATAAATAAATATAAAAATATTTATATTTGGCAACTCTTGGACTTTTCTTCATTTGTAACAAATGACAGATGTAAACAAAATAAAAAAATAATTGTAATTTTACAAATTTAAAGCAAACGGGCGTTTTTTACAAAAAGACGTAGTTATGGATCGAATTACGCATATTTTTTTACAATACCAAGTGCCTCCAAGAAGTGTTAAACCACTAAATAGCTTAAAAAACGCTTTCAAAAATTCTAAACGAGGGTGAAGTGCAGTGTTCAATTGTAATCGAAATTGCAGGAAAAATTTGGGCGTGTGTATGTAATAATTTACTTATTTGAAGAAATGTTGCCCCTTGTCATTAAAAATAAGCAAACCAAGACCCCCGCTTCCCACTGATGGTTACATAATACTTGAACAGCCCCTTAATTAATATGTGCTTGTTTTGTGCACGCACGGCCAGTTAAACAAACATGTCTGAATCGATTTGCTTGATCATTCTTAGCAATTTGATGGGCACTTTTATTGTTATCTGTTTCAAACAGACAGAAACTGAATAGATTCTAAAATCTCTGTACACAAACGCACTTATATTTAACAGCTTCCAGTTTATGTAATGTTAATCAAAACAGCTTTTATTTATTTTATGTATTATGAGATTTCTGGAAGTGTCGAATACAAAAAAGGGCTGTGACTGGGTTTATGTAATTTAAAATTGTATTGATGATTAGATACTAATAATATAAAGGCGCTAACGTATCGATGGTACTCTGCAATAACAACACAACTCAAAATTTCATGTATTTCAGTGGAGCCAATTAAAGATTTTTTGTTTCGCCATTTAGCAATATGTTTTGAAACGTAATTACTCCGGATTATTTTCAGTCATACTGTAAGCTTTCAAATTATGTCTTTTTCTAAAGATTTAGTAAGTGTTGGACGGCAAAAATACGAAATAAGTAACACCTCGTATGTAGTTAAACGAAACAAATTCCATTTGTATTGCTGTACAACGGCACAAATCGAAAAGTGTCGTTATTTCATAGTTTTTGACTTATGCCAATATTCACGATTAATGTGAGACATTTGCCACTTTTCAGTAGCAAGGGTTGGCTACTTGGATTTTGTGCCAAATAGCAACACTTTGCCTCTGCCCGATTGGTAACAACAAAGCCTATATCGATAGAATATGGTTATTTATAAACCTAATCCACTATATCACCCCTATTCTGTAACTCTGTCACCTTTCTTGTGGATTGGGCAGAGCACACTTAAATTCCAGACGTCGGGCGTGCGTTCATCTGACCATATTCTGCACAAGAGTTGATGCATGCACCTTATCAACTTCTCGCCGCCATACTTGAATAGCTCAGCTGGCATGCTGTCAGCTCCAGCAGCATTTTTGTTTTTCAGCCGCGTTATTGCTATACGTAAATACCTCGTCATAGTCAGGCAGTGGAACGTCGACTCCGTCAACATGGACTGCGGGCTCGGGTTCTTCTTCTCTACAACTTTCCGTGCTACTATTTAGTAGGGTGGAAAAGTGTTCCCTTCATAACTTAAGTGCACTCTGGACATCGGTTACTAGGTCGCCATTGTTGTTCTTGCAAGAGTACGCCCTGGTCTAGCACTGTACGAAAAATTAGCACTCTATATACAAAGGAAAACTCGCGTCGTCGAAACGACGAACCATGACCTTCCAGGGTTAAGGCTCACTCCGAACACCAAATGATTTTATAAGAAGAGTTTTCAGGGCAGAAATATACTCGAAGGTTTGCCATTGCGTGCAGAAGGACGACTGGTATTTTGGGCTATGATCTGACCAAGTATTTAACCATGGTCCTATGGAGTGGAAGTACGCACATGCAATCACTCTGCTACGGCGGCCGCCGTAAGTACATGCTATACATACATATCGTCGTTTAAAGTACAAAACCGCGTATCAATAAAATGCAAAACCGCGTAATTGCATAAATTATTTTCTAGATAGTATAATCACCCATATTTCAAAATGGTTCTCTTTTTTATAAAGCAAACGCATTTCTGGCTAGTATATTTCAGGGCGAATGGATAAGAATTGAGCCAAGAACTTTTGTGAGCAAATCCGATTTTTGGCAGCAAATGTCAGTTACACGGTTTTGCAGAATGACGATACGCGGTTTTCAACTTTAAACGATGATATGTATGTACACATATTAGGTTATTTGTTCTCAAAATGCATGAAATCTATAGTATGCTTGCACACAATTAATAACAGTTTCACAAATGTATTTGCACTTCAAATTTGTGTTTTAATAAAGTATTAATTAAATAAATTATTATTTTAATAATAATAATAGATATAAAGATATTTATACTTGGCAACTCTTGGACTTTTCTTCATTTGTCACAAATGACAGATGTAAAGAAAATAAAAAAATAATTGTACTTTTACAAATTTAAAGCAAACGGGCGTTCTTTACAAAAAAATGTAGTTAGGGATCGAATTGCGCATATTTTTTTTCCAATATCAATCGCCCCCAAGAAGTGTTAAACCACTAAATATCTTAGAAAACGCTTTCAAAAATTCGAAACGAGAGTGAAGTGCAGTGTTCAATTGTGATCGAAATCGCAGGCAAAATTTGTCCGTGTGTAACTAATGTTTTACTTACTTCAAGAAATGTTTCCCCTTGCCTTTAAAAATAAGCAAACCAAGACCCCCGCTTCCCACTGGTGGTTACATAATACTTGAACGGCCACTTAATTAACCCTAGAATACAAACCTTATTTTTTATTCCGTTAATACTAACGTTCGCCTGTGAGGCTACTTTGAAAAAAGTACAAATTCTGTCTTTCTAAAACCTCTAATTTGTTTAAAAAATGGGCTTAAACATATTTCATATGTTTTTAAAGTAAAAACATAAAATAATTTTATAATTTTTTTTAATTATATTCAACAATTTTTATGAGGTTGAGGCCGTTTTTAGGAAACCTTATTGTGGAAAAGCAACAATAATTTGAAAAAATGGTAGAAGTGATAGCTATTTCGGAAATCACCACATTTCCTCATCAGACTTCTTTCAGTAGGATTCGAACCGACGACGGCCTTATAACAATTATATTCCACAATTTTTATCAGCTTGAGGCCGTTTTTAGTGAAACCTTATTGTGGAAAACNACTATGCTTACTTTGATTATTAAAATCGTTCCTGAAATATCGCGCAGAAACCGAATTCGCCTCACAGGCGAACGTAATACCATGTTCTGACCGACATCGAAAACATGTTTTCGTTGCTAAAACTGGTTTTAGACCTAAAACTTGTGTTTTCGTCCATGTAAAATCTGTCAAACGAAACCAGTTTTCGCTGAGAACTACTTGAAAACTCAAGTTCCACTCAGTCCAAACGGTGTCTTCACTAGTTTTTTTTCGATTATTTATCGAAGTGGAGGTCATACTTTATTATCTTTAATACGCAATTTTGGATTTATTGTTAATTGGTTGGCCTAAGTAAAATAAGAATGAAAGGAAAAGGTTGTAAATGAAAATAACTTGAAGGAAAAGTATTTTGGTTCTGTTTCTGTGTAGCAAAACTGTAATCAAAAGATGTAAGAAATGTCAACGAAAACGATAAGAGCCGGTGTGAAGAGCCTTCAGCTCACAATCCCAAAACTCGTTTTCAAAGTGTTTTCGTTGTCGCCCTGCAGGGAAAGCTACCGGTTGTGAACCAGAATGCTACCAGTTTGCGTTTCAGCCCAACTAGTTCACGTTGTATCCTTTTTCAATGTTAGCGACTGGTATTTTTAACATGGCGGTGTCATAGGAGATGCCAATTTCCCGCTCCTGCATCAGCACGCTACCAGTAGAAATAGTAGTATTATCATACCAGTTGACGGGATAGACTGCCAACTCATCCCCCGTGAAAAGCATAAGTATGCCATTTTGCTCGCGGCGCTGAAACTGTTGCAATGGTCGGCAGAGTAAAGC
>NW_016168221.1:0-19726 GCF_001687245.7 Rhagoletis zephyria | reverse complement strand
AACGACTTGAACTCTTTCGCGGTCATCCGTTTATTTGGTTGAAATCACCTTTATAATAGTTAAAATTCAGTAATTACAGTGGCTGCGCCCATTTGAATTGTTGCACGTTGCAACAAGAAGGTGTTAGGCCAACCGTCAACTAAGCTGAGCTGAGTTAACGTGCCAAGCTGCATAGCTTACCGCTTCACGCAACGACAGCGAAATTTTGCAGCGAAATCAATCAATTTCTATTTGTAAGTAGTTGCCTCTTAACACTTTACCCTTTGCAACCAACTTCATAGGGGAGTTGCTGTTGATCAGTCGCTTTCATTTGCATTTTACCGGGTATGGCATTGGCAATTTATGTCGCTAACGTCCTCGCATTAGAGCCATTTTGAACGTATTGATTCAGTCGCCAATCACTGATAATGACGCGCTTGCCGTCAATGCGAAACTTTCACTTTACTGGCTGTCTGTGTAGTCGTCTATCCCTCATGGATGGCAGCCAAAATAGTTGAGGTGTTAGGAAATGTTGAAGATAAGACGAAACCTTTGACGACTGAGTTTTTTTTTTTCATCAATCAGATAATTTGTAATTTTATATTAGAAAAAAGCCACAACACAAACATAACCATCTACAACTTTACGATTCATAGTTTCAGGCAACCATGACAAATTCAGAAGTAATACAAACTAAATCTAATCAGCTGTACTGTTAAACAAAAGAACGGACCTGGACTTGGATACATTTTTTCCCGCACTTTAATTTAAGTAACTTAAATCAGCAGGTGTGTCCGCCTCATGATTTTCGCAGTGCACAACTTTTGATATTATTTTATTCTATTTTGTTTTTGAGTTCAACTAAAACCCACCGTAAGAAGCGTGCAATTCGAGCTAATTCCGCAAGGATATGCCTTAATTAAAAAATAGCCACTGAGCCAAAATTATTCGTTGTCATTAACAAATTAAGTAACTTGATGAAACGCAAGTGAAATTTTATGTAAAATGGTCCCTCGCGACGTCTGAAATACTGCTAGGCAATTTGCCGTAGACAGACATATGTATGTATGTATGTATTTTAAAGCGAATGTTTGAAAAAAAGCTTCAATTGCGTCTGTTTTCATAACTTCAGTTGCACATTCATTTATTCGCGGAAAATATTCATTTGAATATGGTTTACAGAGGCAGCTTCATTTTTGAGGAATAGCTTATTAAAGAATTTACTATGGTTAAGCGGGCAGCGCACAATGGGGCGTTAACATATAAACTGCGGCTAAAATTAGGAACCGTGCTCTAACATAAGTTTTTAAACTTGTTTATAGAAATACAAATTTTATTTTTAATCAAATTAATTTGAATTTCGTACCAGTTCTCTCTTAACATCTAAATTTATCCGTCTAGTCTTTCGAAAATGTGTGAATATTTAATTGAAGAAATGAAAGTGTGTTGAAATTTTGTACCTTCTAGTGATACACTCAATTTTACCCATTCGCAGAAGAATGTATTCTTCCCACCTTTTATCAAATCTGAGCACGTCTTTTATGTTTTATGTTGTAAGAACTTGCACCTACAATAAAGTAATTAAAAAAAAAATGGTATGGATGTGATGAAAAAATAGGAGAATACTCCAGACTACCGTACACTGCGCCACAAATTTTATAAAAAAAAAAAAATAATAAATAAATAAAATTTTTGTGACTAATGCTTGCGTAGCCAATATTTTATATTTTGTATATTTGGCTTTGTTGTTATCGTTATTCTATTTTGTATTGCATTTGTATCGTTATTCTACTACAAATGTGAAAAAAATTCGTTTTTTTTTGATACTTTTGATCCCTAATATACCCTGCAGGGAAAGCTACTAGTTGTGAACTAGAATTCTACCGGTTTTCGTTTCAGCCCAACTAGTTCACATTCTATCCTTTTTGAATGTTAGCGACTGGTATTTTTAACATTGCGATGTCCTACGAGATGTCAATTGTCAGGCTATGCATCAGCATCTACTAGTATAAATACTAGTAGCATCATTTTTTATAAATTTATTTTTTGTTTAGGCTGTTTATTGTAATTTTTAAATTTAATAAAAAAAAAATATTTTTGTTTAATTTCTTTGTTTTTATAGCACAAGCATTTCTTCCTAAATGTATTTTTGCAACACATTTAGATGATCAAATTTGTTATTTATTTATAAATTGAATAAATTATTTTTGCTTACATTTATTTAACTTTAAAAATCTTAACCCCCTCCAAGCGGCCTCGAACCTGCAATTTCAGAACCAGAACCAGTAGTCGTCACGTGACGCCACAGCCGACATTTGTAAGAAAAGCAATTATAATTGCGTTTTATTTTTGGCTTTGGCAATTCAAAGGCAGATGTCGCTAATCGCCTAAGTTCTTCGAAATTGTCGAACTGGTAGGCACATACTACTTAATGAACTAGTATTTTTTCTAACTGGTTTGGCTTTTCACTGCAGGGATATGTATATCTCAAAAAAGTCAGTATAGCTCCGCCGCAAAGGGGCCAGTGTATCTATACGTGCATATACACCTAGAAAAATAAACTATTTACCTCGTCTAGAAAAAAAATCTGATTCTTTCAAATCTACATATTAATTTTTTTTTGTATTTACTCGTATATATACTAGTTTTTTTTTTTGATTTGGTTTTGCTGAATATTCGGCAAGTATTCTGCATTACATCTTCGCAAATAAAAAGATTGGATTTTTTTGTTCATTTATTACCACTGTAGTCCCCTATGGGGCGCCATATGGTGACGGAGTAAAAAATAATTAATCTTACGAGAATGTTAGTGCGCTTACCATTGCGTAAAGAAAAATTATGCCATTAAGGCTGATTGTGAGGATGGCGTTTTTTACGTGAAGCCGTTTTTGGTGTCTTGTTTAAAATACCCAATGTTATTAATATTTACCAAGTTACATAACGCTAGCTTATTTTTACCTAATTAATAGGGTACAAAAAAACAAAATATCATAAATCATTAAAAAAATATCAGCCGTGCTTCAAAGTATAAAAAAATCCTGAAAGCATTTATTTAGAAAAATTATTTACTGGATTCACATAACTACCTACATACATACATAAATGGAGCAGTGAACAGCCTAATTCGCATAATATTTGTTAAAGATATGGTATTCACCCAAACTGTGTAGAATGAAGAATATCCTAAAATTTGATTAAGTGCCAACTTTAGGAGACGTAAAAAGTACTTAAATTTTCAAAATGATTTATACGAGTATGTATGTGTAGTCGCAAACACAATAAAAGTTGCAGTTGTAAATTATACGTACGTTCATTTTGTACAAGAAAGTGAAAGAAATTTTACAAAATAAGCACATTACCTCAAATGATCGCTTTTGTTGTGCCTAATTCGAATTAAGAAAAGGCCGCTATGGTTACGCTAGGTTAAGAGGGCGTGTGTGGAATATTCCATACTTTCACTCGAAGGAAGGAATTATCAGGAGGAGACACGTACCCTTAAGCGAGAGAATAGTTTCAAGTCGTTATTATGCTGAACCAATTACTATCCTTAATGCAGCCAAGGAGATCTTGTAGTTGAACCTCCGCTATCTAGCTCAGTCTGTTGAAGAAGCGTGAACCGAAGTGCTTGAGTCGCTTTGTCTGTAGACCTGGACATCCACACAGAAAGTTGTCAATTGATTCTTCCTCATCCTCATCACGGCAGCTTCTGCCGAGAGTACTTGTTGGTATTCGCCAGCGCTGAAGCATTGGTGCGAGAGCACCGTGTCCTGCGGTGACGCCGGTAAGGACTCTTACTGCAGACCTATAGAGTTTAAGTACGTCCCTCGTCTTATTCCTACTAAGTCGCGGTCATAATAATCTTGTGTTCTCACAGTCTTCCCGTTTGTTTTACAAGTCATTAGTCGCGGCCACGGAGCATTCATCAATTTTCCTAACGTGATTACTAAACGGTGGTAGCACGGAGCTATCCAAGTTTTCTATTAGTATCTCTGAGCCTCATCATACCGCCGACTAATTCCCTTCAATATTGCTATGTCCGAGGATAAGATCCAGCATAGAGTGACGTTGATATAGCTTAGGGTTGCCAGCGTGGTACTACATTTCCCGATTTTACAATTGTAGATCGTATTGCCTTCAGTTCTTCTTGACTGTCGACATAGATAGTGGCTTTGTCTTCTGCCACTCTACTACTAAGTAAAATACTAGTCGCCCTCTCTATAAGCGTAGATATCCGCTTGAAAGACACTGAAATCGTTTGGTAGACGGAAGGACGGGTTGATCTGCAGGTTCTTCGACCCTGGCTCTGATCCCTTGTTCCATATTTGAACCGTCAGTGAGGATGGATATACCCCCTCTGCTACTGGCAGTCCATGCATCGCATTATTCTCTAGTTGAGAATCCATCAGGTACCTTCGTATTGAAGTCCCAAACAGATGTAATTTAATCTGGCTTTTATGCCAGCTTTAATACCATTCAGTCGCCCCCTTTATTTGATTCGGCATTTCTGCATGCCTGAAATTGATTGTCTTCTACGTTGCTGTACTCTTTTTGTTGCAATAAGGCAAACGGTAATAAGGCAACAAATTTGCAATTGAAAATAAAACCATAATTTCGATATGACATTGAATCCAACTGGAAATGGAAATAAAGCGCTGGTCGCGAACGTGAGCGCGACTTGAACGCGGCGCGGCGCGGGGCACCTTCAAAATTTTTACTTACATGCACACATAAACACATACTAATTTATTCTTTTCACACATAACCGTCCATTTAACTTGTTCATGTACTGATTTTTTCTTGAAACTGTGAATTTAATGCTTTAACTGTTCCAACCTGGTTATAAGGTTCATAAAAAATTCCGCAGATGGCCCTAAAGGCAAATTCGAAACGGCATTAAAGTCAGTTGACACTATGACTATTTAAAATGGACATAAGGCCCTTTGATGTGGTCATAATGCCCATCTCCAAAATGGCCATGGCATTTATGTCTCCCAACCGAAATTTTGTCAAATGTAACTGGGTGGTGGGACTATGTGCACTTTTGTTAAATTTAGAACTTATTGCTCAACCAGAAATGAAACAAAGCAAATTTGTGTTGTGTAACTTTCAATTGGGAAATAACAAAAATTTGCTTTATTGCGGTTTGCTTTATTGCATAAAGGAGTTCTGTCGCAAAAACGTATATGTATCTGAATTATCAGTGGTATAGGAGATAAAGCTTATACAGCACCGATCTTGACGATTTTCTTAGTGAACTTTGTATGATTATTTAGAAAATAGCTAGCGAAATTTATCGATTTTTAAGAAAACCCCTATATTCTGTTGATAACAATTTCGAACAATTTTGTAGTCAAAATTTGACATAGTGGAAACACCTTTAGTAAGAAAGAACACGACAAACAAATTTCACTTTTCAATCGCGTAGATAGTATCTATGGAACTATCTTTGCATTACAGGCAGTGAAAGGGCTAAAAAAACGTGTTGGTCGTGAATGGGTTAATTTACGAGAGATTGTATGCTTTACGCTATGCTTAAGGTTTTTGGTGCTTGAAGCCTTATTTAATTTCGCATACAAAAAGTGATCATTTGACGTATTGTGCAACGTTGATAATTTTAAACAAGTTTTAATTTTTTTGTTAATTTTTTCCAAGATTTTCTATTCTTTAACAAGCTTGCCATATTCGCTAAAAATAAATATTAACAAATTTTGTATTAAATATGTATGTACAAATAAATAATAGCTTCTAATATTTTTTTTGTTATTTTTTCATCTTTAGTTCAATAAATAATTTCTTTGGACAGATGTATAATACTTAAGCCTAACTAAAGTAATAAATAAAATCGCCGGATTATCTTCAATTAGCACTCGAATTCGTACGTTTCAAAACCGCTTTCAATAAAACAAAAGCTGGCTGGTAATTTAGGATTGTCTTTGCCCAGAGAAAGCCATATCCTGCGCGTCTTGTGGCTCCTGAGATGAACGCGCCCAAGCGTGTGGGTCCCAAGCAGGTGATGGATGCTCGAAATGCTCTACATGTTCCACATGTGGAGGCAAATCTATGTGGTGATCGACATGGTGATCCACATGGTGTGGCACGATGTCAATGTGATGCGGCACAATGTGGTCGACATGGTGGGGGAAATGATCGACGTGGTGTGGAATGTGTTCAATGTGCTCCACATGCTCCACATGGTGTGGATAGTGTACCACTTCGTAATTGATGATCTGCAGCAGAGCATAACGAGTGGAGAAGGTAATGTAAAATGTAAAAAACTATGCAAATCTGCATAAGTGCAACTATTATTTACCTTAGGCTTGGCAATTTTGAAGACAACCAAAGCGCCGGATAGCACCAATGAGAGCAGACCCAGTGTCATTGCCTTCCAGGTCTTGAGCGCAATCAAAGCCAATGCAAGTGGCACTAAGACGGTAGTCTTCAATTTCAAGCCAATGAGGAAGGGTANTTAAACAAGTTTTAATTTTTTTGTTAATTTTTTCCAAGATTTTCTATTTTTTAACAAGCTTGCCATATTCGCTAAAAATAAATATTAACAAATTTTGTATTAAATATGTATGTACAAATAAATAACAGCTTCTAATATTTTTTTTGTTATTTTTTCATCTTTAGTTCAATAAATAATTTCTTTGGACAGATGTATAATACTTAAGCCTAACTAAAGTAATAAATAAAATCGCCGGATTATCTTCAATTAGCACTCGAATTCGTACGTTTCAAAACCGCTTTCAATAAAACAAAAGCTGGCTGGTAATTTAGGATTGTCTTTGCCCAGAGAAAGCCATATCCTGCGCGTCTTGTGGCTCCTGAGATGAACGCGCCCAAGCGTGTGGGTCCCAAGCAGGTGATGGATGCTCGAAATGCTCTACATGTTCCACATGTGGAGGCAAATCTATGTGGTGATCGACATGGTGATCCACATGGTGTGGCACGATGTCAATGTGATGCGGCACAATGTGGTCGACATGGTGGGGGAAGTGATCGACGTGGTGTGGAATGTGTTCAATGTGCTCCACATGCTCCACATGGTGTGGATAGTGGACCACTTCGTAATTGATGATCTGCAGCAGAGCATAACGAGTGGAGAAGGTAATGTAAAATGTAAAAAACTATGCAAATCTGCATAAGTGCAACTATTATTTACCTTAGGCTTGGCAATTTTGAAGACAACCAAAGCGCCGGATAGCACCAATGAGAGCAGACCCAGTGTCATTGCCTTCCAGGTCTTGAGCGCAATCAAAGCCAATGC
The DNA here is from genome assembly GCF_001687245.7 of Rhagoletis zephyria. Lineage (NCBI taxonomy): Eukaryota > Metazoa > Arthropoda > Insecta > Diptera > Tephritidae > Rhagoletis > Rhagoletis zephyria. The sequence goes on along the minus strand of NW_016168221.1, from coordinate 12,480 downwards.
AAGTGGCACTAAGACGGTAGTCTTCAATTTCAAGCCAATGAGGAAGGGTAGAAGCACTTTGCGCACCATGCCGCGTCCTAGAAAATAATCGCGTAATCAAAATTCGAAACACTACCTTTGATTTCTTCTCACTTCACTGAAGACATACCTTGATTGGGGTCACGCTCCGCCAAGGGCACCACGGAATCCTTGGTCAAGGCGTTACTGAACAAAAAGTCTGGCACATAAGAGCGCGCCTCCTCGGTGCTGAAGAATTCTGGTGCTCTGACACGCAACGCGTGCGTGGCTAAGAAATTGTCGATGTCATTGAACATCTGTTCTTGTGGGTCGTAAGAGCGCTGTTGTATGGGTTCTACACGGCTTGTGCGCACAATCGAAAGTTTATCGGTGATTTGGATTTCATCCTGCTGAAGTGCCTGATTGAACCATTGCATTGCCTTAGGTTGCACGCAACTAGTGCTGAAATCCTTCAAGCAGCTGTTGTACATGTCGAATGCCAGGTCCGTGGCGGAGCGTGTAGGCGTCAGTTGCGCGGTACCCGCCGTTGCAGCGCCAGCAGTTAGCGCCACCACAAAAACTATGGCGAACGTCCTCATCCTCGTCGTTGTTTGTTGTTGCCCTCCGAAACTGACACGGATGGTTGGTTGGTTGGTTGATCGGTCGTCGGTGGGTGCGTCTTTTCGCACAGACAATCCAAGTGGGTATGTAAATGGTGTCTTAGCTGTTTGAGGTTTTTATACGACATCGTACTTTTAATCAATTAATTTGCGTTTTGTCACCGAATCGAATTGACGCTGCCGCTGCCGGCGTTGCGTGCGACCGTTCTCCGCGGTCTTTGCAACTTTCCTTTGCATTGACGCTCTCCTCGGTAGATTTCTTTTGTTTTAAGCGTTCGATCGCTTGTTTGTTACGCATTTTCGCCATTTGTTTTGGTCTCATATTCGCTAAACGTGCAGGTATTATGGGCATAATTGACCAATAGCCAAAACACGCTCGATTTCACTAGCGTTTCTTTACGTTGAGTGTGTTGACGCTGTTGGCTAAGAATGCCATTCTCACCGACTTGCTTTTATTCGAGCGCTGCGTACGTGTGTGAAGAATTTCAAAGTTTCAACAAGAATTACTTTCAATACTGTTATAATCTTTGGTATTTATATAAAAGGAATGTATAACCTTAAATTGTTTGTTCTGTTGTGAGCACTAACCGGAAGTAATTATTCATGGTCGTTCTTCAAATATTCAGTGAAAACTGAGCTTTTGCTATTGAAAGAGAAATTATGTAATACCCTACGTGATATACATATGTACATATTTATATACTGTATTTTAAAACTGAATAAATGAAGTGTGTCGTAATTCGTTTTGAGTCACCAGCGAGCTCTGTTAGAGGGGTATTTTTAAGCGGTCGCCCCTCGCCAAGCAAAGACAAACCTTCGCGTGTATTAATACTCAGGGCGGCGTTAAATTGTAGGTTCCTCTATTTGTATTAAATTAGGAGAGACATCGCAGAAAAATGAAATTTGTCGTGCCGATTCAGAATATGCAAAGTAAGAAAAATTCGAAGTTTCGGCAATATCGGTGCATGGGACATGACTACCTTCCATACATCCTATTACAATTATAAGCAGAATAAAGCGAAAATTGTTAGCTTTCCGTAAAATTATGTCCTTAAGCTCTGTGGAAAATTTCGTTTCGTTCGGTGCAAGGATATGACTACCTCCCATATATCCTTTTTCTCAAAAACTAGATTTTAGCTACATTTTTGATCATAATTTACTAAAAACTAATAATAACTTATAAAGTTAAACTTTTTAACTCTTTGGAGAATTTTGTTTCATTTGGTATCAGGAAATGACTACCTCCTTTATGAATTTTAGTTATTGAAAATTATTGAAAAAAGGAGAAGGTTATCAATTCGTCGGAATATTTGTTTTTTAATGTATGTTGCCTCATAACTTTGGACTAAGTTAACCGATTTCTATATTTTTTTTTGATATTCAACAATAATAAAAACATATAATTTTTTTTCAAAGAAAAGGTATGGTCCCATACTAATTTATTTTAACTACGACCATTGGATCATGAAGAAGTCGGTTTGGTTTTTTGCTTAAAAATTACGTGTTTTGATAAAAGGATCATAAATAAAAATTTTTCTAAATTTGCTCAATAAATAAAATAACTTATTTCAAACGTAATTTATAATGTTGTCTTTCAGAGTGTATATCTCAATTTCTTCAAATTCATATATTTTTTTTGTAGACCAAAATGATGATAGTTCCGGATCTGACATTAATAACAAATGAGCCATTAAGTCTCTTTTCGTTTTCCTTGTATGGGAAAATGTCACATGCCTTATATTTTTATGACTGGCTTCTAAGGCTTCTTCGGACATGCGCAATGGAATAAAATAATAATAAATAATAAAATTCCTAAAACCTTTTTTAATTTCTTATTACCTATTGACAAGTTGAAGTGTTTCATAACATCATACCCATGTAACTAACATTAACCAGGATTCCGCAGAATAAAACTCTTAATATTATGCCAAAATTATCAATAAGTCTTCTTCAATACTCGTAATCTCGTTTTGATTTTTTTTTTGTGATTCGTGATTTTTATATATTAGTTAATATTTTTTGTCTTTATAAAATAAAAACTTTTGATGTGATTTTGATTCTTTTTCCTACTTATTGTTAGGTCTCTTAAACAAGTATGTAAATGAAAAATAAAAATTCGTCTAAGTACTTTTTATTTATATATGTTTTTGGTTTTGTCAAAATTTAGGGTTTCCGCCAAGAAAAATATTATTACTTCCAATTTTATAGATATTATATTCAAGTTGCGACAAACAATAACAAAAAAAAAATGGAAGTAATAAATTTTTTTTTTGACGGAAACCCCAAATTTTTTCAAATTTTGACAAAATTAAAAAAACTAGGTTCAGGGAATTTCTAACCACGCAGTTTTGCACCACCCTATTGTACATACATACACTCGTGGTCAAGTATGTATACCTTTCCAAGTCTTTTTTTAAATGTTGGTAGAATTTTGTAAATGAATGAGAAATTTTTATTTTTTTTTTAATATAGTTCAAACCGCAACAATAAAATATAATAATAATAATATATAAATATAAGTCTCAAACTTTATAGAAAAGGATTAAAATTTTCATTAAAATTTTAAATTTTTTAATCAAAATTTTTAGAAAAATTTCTGATATGCAGCTTATTAGCCAATATAATTTAAGTTTAATAATGTGCAAGTTTGGAGTGACTCAAAATTCTCGGAGATTTTTAAAAATTTTTTTCCGACGGTCTTGTGTAGTTTTTCCATGTAACGAATGCTTTTTAGAGAAAAATGCAACATCGTATGAAAAGAAATGTTAAAAATTCAATTAGAACATTTCGGTCATTTCAAGGTTGCACTTTGTTGTACTAAAATGAAATGTGTTGTTAAACCCGAAAAGTTCCTAAAAATTTTTATAAAAAGTTTAAAATTTTGATGAAAGTTTGATAAATTTTTCTTAATATTTTACAAATTTTGAGATTTCTTTATATTATTTCTATTGCGGTTTGAACTATATTAACAAAAAAAAAAAACTGAATAAATTATTAATTTCGAAATTCTACCAAATTTAAAAAAAAATTGTGGTAAGGTTCGCGTGGCCACGAGTGTATTATGAGTCTATGAAAGCAATTACATATATATTTGGGATTTACATTGTCCATCCACTATGTCGGAGAATTGATATTTAAGCAGGTCTAAACACAAATACAAAAAAGGCAAAATAAAAAGGGACATGATTTTAATTTAAGCTTCTTTCATGTGAAAGTGAAATGCGAATATTCCTTCAACACTTGCTAGCATTTAAGACGAAATTGAAATTTGAGCCCACTGAAAAACGCAAATGTGTGCGTTGCGGTAAAAGTAAATTTTCAATTTTAACCGTTTAAAGTCATGCCTCTGAGGCTCTGCCATTCGACCAAGTGGAACTGCCTTACCTTTCCCAACCGCTTGCTTTTGCAATTGACAGTTTGGCAGGCGAAATAGGCACAAGATTTTTCAAACCCGGTTGTGATTGCGGAAGGCAGCTAACTTTGATTTTTAATCGTTATATTGGTTCAGCTAGGCGGCTGTTTGGTTTAACAACTTTTTTTTAGTTGCTTCGTTTTTTTTTTTTTTTGTTTTAACACATAGGGAAATCAAGCTATTTGGGTGCCCACGTGCATATCTCGCGCAAACAGTGTACGTGCCAGGAAAATTAAATTGTCACTTAATAGGCTTTTCTGCAAAAAACGTTTGCCAGCAGCGGCTTCGAGGAAAATTTGTTTATGTATGTATATACAGCGTTGCCTCTGTTTTCGCTAAAGAGCGTTAAGAGCGCTAAAGAGAAGTTGTTTCAGTTGATAAAGAAAAATGTAAATAAATAGTAAATCATGTTAGTACTTACAAACATTAACTGATAGAAGTCGGCCAGTTCATTAACTGGTTTGAGTTGATTCAGAGTCCGACCAGTTTGAAAAGTCCGATGCTAATTCAATGTGAAACTAAAAACCGGTATTTATGGACGTATTTGTTTCATATAGAATGTATATTACTTAAATGGAAAGATATAACTCCACAAAAAATTTAGCCGTTAGGTGGTGCGGGGGTCGATTTTTTTCGATTTTCGATTTTTCGGTACACAATTTATTTATTTGAGGAATTTACATCACTATTATATTGCATATATTGCAATTGTCGTATTGGAAACTAAGTAATATTTTGTGTTTTTATTTTGGTCACCTCTATCCTCGAAGGCATTCTTACAATAAAATTTGTTATACAGGATTTGACGTTTGGCGAGTTTTGCCACACTTTCCGAGTTTAGTTTCCGATAAAAAGCAAAAGTGTTTTAATTTTGAATATTTCTTTTTAGGTTCTACTAAAGTAAGAAAACAGTTTAAAATATAAACTTTACAAAAAACAAGTACATCTAACAAATTTACGTATAAAAAGAAACTGTCTTTATTTGTAAATTTCATCAGAATACAAGAAAACTGCGATTGGTTATATATACATACACTAATCTCAAAGATAGCAAAAAATAACAAGAAATTAAAAACTTTCTTCAAGTGGAAAAATTGTCGAATTTCAACAGCTATTCCTCCTAAACTACTCATCTCGTAAAAAAGAAAAAAAATTCATGGTCTCTGGATACATTATCGAACGCTGTACAGTGCGGCCGAAATCCAAAAGGGCGAATCCTTTGTCAGAATTGCAAAATTCAAAATGGTTATGCACTAAATATTAAAAAATTTTCCGCGTGTCATAATTTTAAGAGCACCACATATTGACAAGTTTTAACAATTTTTATTTAATTTTAATTATTTAATTATAAAAATATAAACTATTTCTAGCTGGTTTTGCTAATTTTAAAATTAAAATAAGAAGAACTACGTTTTTCTCCGATGACTAGCAAAAAGCCAATTGAAAATTTTCTTTATTTCCTTTTCTTAGTTTAGGGTTGCATTTTATCTTACATACTAAAATATTCAGGGTTGCTAATTTTCATAAAAGATAATTATAACTTGAGTTGTCACATAGTGTAGAATTGCTACGTATTCTTTAATAAAGACCAAATAAATCCAAGTTTCAAATTTTTTGGAATATTTACAAAAAAAAAAAATTCAACCAACTTTCGTAAAAATTTCGTAGGGTAAAGGAACTGGTTGTCGTTTAAACTGGGCATAGTTTAAAATAAGTTTAAATGCCCAATCTGGCTGGGTTAAACCGAGTTTGAACTGTCAGTTCATTCATTCATTTAGTTCAGGAAAAAACTAAAATTGTTTGCGAAATACACGAATACAGACTCATCTTGATAGCGGCACATATGTATGTATACGAATAAGCGAAATGTTCATACGTAAGAAGAAAATTGTACACAAGAAAATTAACAAACTGTAAACTTCCGTAATTTTTATTTTTTATTTTTTCAGCGCTTAGGGCCCGATATACTCGCATACTCATTACGAATTCACATTCCGCAAGGCATTTCCATGTCAAAAATTCTACTTGCTAGGATGGAAAATAGATAGAATACGGACTAGTTGAGCTGTAATGAAAACTTATAGTGTTGTAGTAGCTTTTACTGCAATGTCATGCAAATGCAATACATACAAATTTTATTCTTGCATAGCTAAACATCCTTAATGAAAACGATACCGTTGAAAGGGTTGCCGCTCTTAACACTTTCATTGCTGCTCAGCGTTTTATTTTCACTTTTATGTACAACATTTTTACTTTTTTCTTTATTCATTGATTTCCTCTAGTCTACTGGAAGGGCCATTTGTCAACCAAATTGTGAGACCGACCTTTTATTGCTTCCGCAGCAATAAGCACCCAAAGCAGTATTATTGGCATATTGTACATTTTGCATTTTTATACCCGAATATATGTATATGTACATAACTACGTACATTAGTACTTATCTAACATTGCCTACATAAAATAAATATGTGGCGCTTACACTTTTGTTAAGCGTTTGGCCCAGCTTCTCTTGCAATTTGTGGTGTGCTTCCAGTGAGCAAATAGTTTTTACGAAAAGTTTATTCACGCTAGAAGGACGCTCAGAGGTTTGCCATTGCCTGTCGAGGGAGCGATCGCTTTATAAAATAACTTTTTATTGGATAGTGGTCGGAGCAGCTGAATTGAACTTGGGTTCTACCGGGTGGTGGTACGCACCAATAATCGAATGGAAATACATGGTTACATTTACTAGACCGCGTCAGATATATGGAGCAGAAATAATCGCAAAAAGATCCAATCGATTTTGAACATTTTCTGTGAGTGCAGAAATGTAAACAATTTCGCTTTTCAGCATACAGAAAAATTGCAAAATCGAGATGGTGTAGTAGTAACAGTTTTTAACAAAGTTTGCATTTGATGCTGCTAAGGCGCTATTGGTCATACACACATACATATACATATGTATGTACAATACATAGTTTAAAAATTTATTTTAATGATATCATTGCTGAGTGCGGTGCCATCCATTTCAGAAAAACATCCATAACTTTTGAATATTTTATGATAGACGTAATATTGTTCGGGGATAATTTGCCGAGAAATTGGCCACCTTTATCACGGTATATACATATTTCTTATAGATAAAAAATTTATGCGAAAAAGTGCGAATTACCTCTTATTAAAGGATGCCAAGAAAAAGAGTTTAACATACTCGTATTCGCCACCGCGGAGCTTCCGTACTAATTTTAACATTCGCATTTGCAATAATCAATGCGAAGCTTTTGCGTATACGAATGTTGTGCAAGTGCTCTAGTAAAATATACATTTGAAAATTATATGTATGACAAATTGCAGCAAATATATTTTGCCTGTGGAGTTTTGATGATAGGTCGTGTTACCCGGGCGCCTCCACAGCTTGAAAGCAACTTACATTTATTTCATTTTTGTGGAAAATAAAAATTTATTTAGCATATCACATACAGTTGTGTCCACATGATAAGGGACGCATTCAATTCTAGTATATTAAGTGCAAGTTTGAAGTTTCTAAAAAAATTTCGTTGATTTTTGGCAATTTTTTTGCGGACGGCCAAAAAGTTCAGCCTTTTCCGTTATTGACTTACAAAGTCGGGTTTTTTATCACTTTCAGTTAAGAAAATTACCTTTCTGCTGAACTGCTGGTTACTCAAGAGAGAAAGGTACATTCTTAATGCAACTTCTACATTTGGGAAGAATCTTTGATGTTATAATCAATCAAAAGTTTGTACATCCATTATTCTTTGCTACCGACTTCTTGATTTTTTTTTATAGTCTGGTTGAAAATGCATGCAAAATTTTTTAAATTGTACTACCTCGTTTCCCAAATTGTCATCCATGTCGTTTTCGTATATCTCAAACAATTTCTTACTTTCTGCTAGCACTGCTAAATCACCGAGTTTGTCTAATTTGTGGAGGAAGCCAAAAATTTCATGGACAAATTTGTAGGCCTCAATCCTCTTTCTCACTTTACTCTCAAGTGTGTCTATTAAAGGTAGGAAACTGTGGGTTCGAAATTTATACGAAGCTTTTTTGAAAGTACTCTAATTTTTAAAAATATATTTATTTATTGTTGCTTTATTTTCGTTTTATTTGTTTTATTTATTTTTTTAGATTCAGTAAATAGTATTTTAATTTAATTCTTAGAAAACGTATTGCTAAAAGGCTGCGACCAGCACAACGCCAAGATTTCCCCTTTAGCAGATCTTTCAATTAAACTTTTGAAAGACTGTAAAGAGTTTTCTAGATAGTTGCCAGAATTGAAATTTGTCTAACGAAAGACTTTTGTCTTTCCAAAGACTGTGCTGAGTTGAAAGTCAGTTGGCAGAATTTAGCAAAGTAACACCTCAAATTTTTAATCACAAAGACTTAGATCACGGCTATCGAAAGTGCGGCCCGCGGGAGTGGGTGGTATTAACCTGATCCCTATGGCTGTGCAGAATTTTCCGAAGATGGCACATCGCCGAAATCGGTTTGTCTCCAAACCAAATTTGACAAGCGATGACGGAACTTCGTTTCAAAATACATCAACGTAAAATCTAAAAATTTTAACCTCTATACATATTGTTTGTGACTAAAGCCTAATTAATACCTCTTTGGCTAAGTCCTCACAATTTTTAGAGACCTTTCGATTTAGAGAACATAAAGAAAAATTTTGGGATAGTATTTTCAAAATTAGTGTAGGCAAAAATCAAAACAGGTTTTAAGGCCAAAACCTTCTGAGGGCCAATTATAGTCATGAGCGAGAACTTTTAGGCGACAGAAATATGTGAAAAATCGGACATCGAATAAGAATGTTATAGCAAAAAAACCGATTTAGCGGGTGCCTACAGAGAATGTTACACCGACATTTTTTCCTTTTTTTTGTAAACCTGTCTTATTATCGACTTGAAACTTGGTATTTATCAACTTAAATTGGCACACGCTCAACTTTTTTTCTTTCATATATTGCATTGTGGTTTTAGTTGCTACGCTCTTGGCAAAGGATGTACGTAAATTATTTATATTTCCGCTTTGCTTGCGTAATTTGACTGGCTTGTACCAGTTGTGCTTGTAGCCAACAAACATTTGGTATGCCATTTGTGTGAGGTGAAATTTCGTTTTATTTTTAGCGAATAGTTCTTGGCATCGGTTTTATTGTCTCAATTAGCCAATTTTATTGTAATTTAATATACATATGTACATATTAGTATACATATGTTACAACGAAAATTTGTTTTATAAATTTAAAGCGAATGAGAGAGAAAATAGTTTAGTTATGTCAACTAAATATGTTTCTCTCAAGTCATGATGGTTATAGTTACCAAATTATGTGTTGAGAGAAATTAATTTAGCTGAATTTTTTCTAAACGTATGTATTAGTGAATAGCTGACATGCTATAACACGTCAAGTTCGAGGTAATTTGAAAATCAAGTAGGGGAAATTCCTTGAATAAACCTGAAAATTCGAATATATGGGGTTCTAGACTCGCTGAACCCGAATCCGAGGTCTGTTTACCTCCACAATATCAGGTTCGAGGAAAAACTAGTTTGTCCTAAGAACGGTTTTGGCCGGTAACATATATATTTATCTTTTTAAAGCTAGTTTATTTTTTATGAATAAAGCTATTAGAATTTATTTTACTTATATGAAAAGGAATAACTCCACAAAAAATTTCGCCGAGATAATTGGAAAACCCGAATTTATTATCTCATTTGGTTCACATATCAAAATCTGAGCCCACACAACTTGACTTCAGCGCAGCACAAGCAATCCGAGAAACACAGCGTGAGCAAACGAACATATCAAAGGAGCTCTTCAGAATAATGAAACGATGAAGAACGACGAGTTTCAGCATGTGAGAGACTCTTCAGATTGTGAGATCTGAATCTTCTTCAGATTGTGAGTCTTCAGATTGTGAGATCTGAATGCACCTTCGCTAATATCCGAACAAGGATACAAGGTAAAGCAGTTTGACTAATCTTACAGAGCTTTAGGTTTCTGCGATAACATCTTGGAAAGATATGTGAAACGACCAGCTGTACATATTTAGATTATAATTTCGACAACATGAGCTTTATGGCGTTTGCAACGCTATTCGNGCACTAGTTTGGAAGGATGGCCGACTAGTACATTGAAAGAAATGGACAGAATGAGAAATACACAGACAGAATAATATTAGATTTCAAAAGATTAAAAAGTAGAGAATAAAATTATAGTTAGAAAAACTAAGAACTATTTTTTTACAATCAGAAATAAAAATAAAAAGGTAATTTATAGATATAAAGATTCTGTTTAAGAAGAATAGGAAGTAAAAATAAAGTCGCCTTTAAAGTCGGTTACAACTTTTTTGACAGCTGGAAAGTAAAAGATATAAATACAAAGATTTCGTTTAAAAAGAAAAGGAAGTTCCAGCACTTAATTTAATTTAACTTTTAAAGCTAAATTAAATCTGTCAAAAAAGCCATATAAAACTACATTTAAAATTAATCTTGTCCTGAAAGTAAAATATAATGGCTTATATAGTGAAATATTTAATCCCAATATTTCGTGGGTCGTTTTCAATATTAAAAACTTTATGACATAAAACAATAAAATACTTACGACACCTATTTATAATCATGAAATATTACCTACACGTATGTTATTGCATCTGAATAAATAAACTGTTATCAAACTTACTTCATGCATTGTATTTTGTGCTCTTATTCAGCCGAAACCGTATTTTTTGAAACAACTTTTCCTTTTCGATTTTTTGCTTCTGAAAGACCAAAAATATGACTAGTCTAATTTTTAATTGTGGAATTCAAACAACATTCATTATTTACGTACTCGGTTTTATTTAAATTTAATTCTTGTATAGTTAATTTTAAAGATAAAATACTCGTAGAAGCTAGTAAATTGAATTGCTTACATCAAATGTTTAGTTGATCTAGTATAGGTCATACGCCTGATTGAGGGATGCATTGAACTGTTCGAATTCTTTTTTTTTCTGTTTATCACAGTGGCATATAAACCTTTAGTATTGTCAATATCAGCTGGAACTTATCGCTAGTCTCTTTTTAGTTTTGATTGGAATTTCTTGGAAATGGTATAAAGTAAAGAATAAGGGCCGGTTGTCCAATGTCTGTTTTTCACAACCTCCCAGTTAAACATTATTATCGACGATTTCGACTTCATGCTTATAACTTGTGATCGATAAAGCAGTCGTTGTATTTAACCGGAGCCTTTACATTGAACAACTGGCCTTAAGTATACAAAATAACAACTTACGAGAACCAAGCTGAGAATGCGATGAATTCGGAGCACTTGAAGTGAATAAAGAAAATCGTATCTTACTAAGTTTTTGGTAATAACGCTGTTGACATTAAAAAAAAAAAATTCTGAGTTCTGGACATACTTACTACATAAATTTTCAACAAATTTACAAATTCTTGAAAAAGCCCCGTTTCGTTAAAAAGGAAATATATCATCTCAAAAATAAAAACTTTCTTAAACATTTAGAGAGCTTGGAATTATTTACTGCGAAAATCCATACGAAAATGGTTTTTATATATGGAGAAAAATTCGCCAAGTATGCCATGAAAAAATTTTATGTCAGCGATTCCGTTCAAAAAATTTTTTCCATGTATTTTTAATTAAGTGCTCATAACTTTTACATTTATTTTTTAAATATAAAAGCAGGATTTTATTCTATTAACAAAAGATCATACTTTGAAGTCGAGAAAAGAAAACTGAGGAAACCAATTTTTTTATATTAATATTTGTACCGAAACTAATTTTTTTTGGAAATTTTGTCAAATATTATTCAAACTTGTCGATGAATTACTACTTTGGTTGGAAAATGTTGTAGTTAAAAATTATAAAAAATTTAATGGCCTTTACTAATATAAACAGCAAAAAAAAAGCCATAAATTAACGGGATTTTGTTGCAGCTTGGGACTTGCATTTCATTATACCTGAATTAAATTGGCTAACAAACTGCATATAAAAAGTTTGAAACTTTAGTGGAAATTTTTTATAAAAAAATAGTGAGGCGTAATCTGGCTTTCGTGCGAATCGTATATTTGAAATTTTTGTATTGAACATGATAGGAAAATTTCATGATTTTGTATTCGTACGAAGGATACGCTCCAACAAATATTAAATAAACATAACACAAATATCTCACGCCTATTGTTTTGTGGATTACCGTACATACATACATACGTGAATGCATGAATAAAGAAAAAAAATGGAATGAAGTGAAATTTGGCTATATTTTAAAAATTGTTGTACTTTTTTATATTCGGATTTGGTATTCAGCGGAGATTTGGTATTAGTATTCATATAAAAATGTCGCAGAACGGAAAATTTGTGTAGTCGTGTAGGCTTGCGTTGTTATCGCCAAATAATGCCAGGCAGCAAACAGGCTTAACACTAGAAAGACTGGAAAATTGACATTTTACCCAACTACTTTA
>NW_016168220.1:0-19727 GCF_001687245.7 Rhagoletis zephyria | reverse complement strand
AAATGAATATATTCGCGAAACTATGGGTAAATTATAGTAAAACTACGTAAATACTTAGTTTTTATCTCTGACGTCAGGATTTTATTTTAAAGGACTTTGAAATTTAAAAAATATGATTTTTTAAAAAATTATTTTAAAAATTCGGTGCAATGTAGAACAACAATAAGGGCATCATATAAAAGAAAAAATTCTGTAGAATTATAGCAGAAAGGTGCAGAAGGACGAATGGGTACTGAAGACGTGCTTTGCAAATTTTGTGCTTAAATATCCTTGAAAATTTGGAATACTTTTTATTTTTTTTAACTATTGTTTGAGGACTAATATACGCACGACCTCATCATAGAATTTTGTCCTGCAAACCTTATTAACTTAAAAAGATAAAATTTTATAAAAGCGCATTTTCAATATCTTTTCGCCCTTGTAAACCAAAAAACTTTATCTTAAATTCTACATAATTTTCTCTCTCATTTAATAACCATGTTATTACTCTATATTGCACTGATTTTTTAAATAATTTTTTGAATGAATCATATCTTTAAAATTTCAAAGTCCTTTGAAAAAAAAAAAATCCCGACGTCAGAGGGAAAAAATAAAAACGCAGTTTCACTACATTTGGCCCATACTTCCGTGAGTATATCGATTCTTTCTTGTGTTTTGAAATCTTTTTGTTTTTGTCACACAGTGTTATACCAAACGGAAAAGGAATAAAAACAAAAACAAAAGTATCATAACTTCATAAACGGCTGGAAATTAATATAAGTCTACACCGTGATCAAGTACATATGTATGTATGTGCATGAGAGCAGAAAACACCAGGCATGCCTGTGGCAAAGTAGCAAACTCCAGTCAATTAAAGCAACTATTGACCCACTTACCAGCGTCTAAGATGCGAAATCCACCCAAACACTACCAAATGCGCACACTCAACCATCAATGAGCGACGGGAAAGCAATGAATTTGTGCAAAAAGTAGGCTTTGTGGGATTAATCAATGAATGAAAAGAAATTCTTTGAATTATAATGCGAAGATGTCAATTTCCAGGCTGTGGTTGTGGTTAACTGTTCTCAGCATGCATGTGTGTGTACATATGTATGTATGTATGTGTTATTGCCCTCGGCATGCCAAAGCTTAGAAGTCTGGTTAAAGCTGCCAGCAGCGTTTGTTTGTATAGCGTAACTTTAGTATTATTGTGTAGCAAAGGAATTTCCATAGGGACTGACTTGTTTAGAGCTTCGTTAATAAGATGAGTATAGATTTTTAAGCAAATAAAAAAAAATTATGACTGATGAAATTACAAAAAAAAAAAAAAATCAAAAATTATTATGACATATAAAATGACTAGCGGAACTTTATTTAAGTTTAGCGGCAGCAAGAAAAAATCCCTACGCCCTGAAAAATCGCCAGTCATCGCAAGCGTAACAAATGCAGTAGCCGCCATAACATTTCCAACTCACATAAAAATAAAAGTACGATAATTAGAAAAAAAAAACAACAAGAATGACATAAAGTGACAAAACCAGTAGCACATTAGAAGTTACGGCGATTAAATAAAGCTGAATGAGGTAATCAAAACATTTGTAACAGTAAAAAATGTAATGAATGACCCTAGAATTGTGGCCAATTAAAAAGGCCGAGAAAAAAAAATAAAAGAAGAAAATGCTTAAAAAAAGGTGCGGCTTTTAATTTTTTTTTTATTATTTTACTAGTTTACGCTTTGTCACCGCAGTACAGTGACTTATGCATGGTTACATGTATGTATGTAAGTGAATTTAGCGACGAACCTGTCGCCTGCTATGACCGTCTCCAAAAGTTCTTCATAGACGTACACAGCATTGCACATACATACATATGTACATATATATAAAACACACAAAAACATATAAATATGTATAGAAATGTTGACTTTAGTTCATACTGTAACATACGAGCATATTACGGTAATGTTATGAACCACACAAACGCACACACACACACACAGTTTTATACCCACTGACATAAGCAGTTATGGGCTGAACGACCGGTGAGCTAACACTTAGCCATGAACAGCAATAATATCTTAAGTGTAGCGAACCCGTTTACAGATATTTTTTTTTATGCCGTTTCTTCTATTTACACAAATATTTTCATTTAATTTTTATTATTTAAACTATGCTGTTGGTATACGCCGTTGTTCTAAACAGCCTTGCCTATTTAGCAACGGAAGCTTTTGCGGTTTTATAATATATATATGTATATATATATTTTTTTTAGCGGCACGGCAGTAGCGTTGGTGGTTACAGACGTGCCATATGCGCATACATATTTACTGTGCAATTTCTAGTGTTTACAGCAAATTAATTATAACTGAAACAATTTGCTGTGATTGCGATTGATTTTTTTTCTTTCATCAGGTTCGTTTCATAAGTCGTTTGTTTGTTATCGCAGTTTGAGAAAGCGGAAAAAATTTGTATTAAATTGTGTCAAGGGGACAACTGCGAAGATAGATTTTTTTATGTAAAATAATTGTAAAATGAAAATAGTAGCAGTACGTACAGTGGCCGGCAAACCAATAGGGATGCAAAATTTTAACAAGTTTTGACTATTTTTATTTTATTGAGTTAATGTTTTTAATTTTTTATGGAAGTATAGTTCATTATCTAGCAAAAACCAAGCTTCTTACAAATTTCAAACTTTTCTACAGACTTTTTAGATAGACTTTTCATATGCAGTTTTGTAGCCCATCAAATTTTAGTAAAATAAAGTGCAAGTTAGAAGTAACTATGACTCACCGTTGATTTTTGGCATTTTCTTCAGGGGATGGTGTCACGAATTTTCATTTATACGAAGTATGGTCGACGACTTTTTTACCTACATAGCGGTTTTTTTAATTCTGTATAAAAAGTTTGAAATTTTGATGAAAATTTGTTGAAATTCGTCGATTTTTTATAAATCGTATACATAGTTGGACAATTTTTATTTTTATTATTTAGTTTTTGTTAGATAAAGCTATAGGTTAATTAATTAAATTAATATAATGTGCAATCATTAAATAAATAAAAGAAAAATAGCCAAAACTTGATCAAATATCGAGTCCCTATTTGTTCGCCCGCCAGTAGTACATATGTGCATGTTTGTGGGGAGAGACTTCCATATTTTCCGTTGCTAGTTAGTTCAAGACTACGAGCCCCTAACTAACCTGATGGCAGTAAGATGTCATCTCCGTTTCGAACGGGGAAAGTTATCTCATCTGGTATTTCGATGTTCAGTATACCATCTTAGTTAACATTCCAAAAGTCCGGGCCAAGCAGATACTCTTGTGCTGTCCCTGAAAATAGTTGCAGTGCCCTTAGGGTGTTGCGCTGTAAATGTGTATATGACGTCCAAGGTCGCCGGTAGTAAAATGTATTTGTTTTAAGAGGCGGCTTGGTGGCTTTTACTTACGCTCGATAGATCTTATTTTTCTACAGGCCCCTAACCCAAAGTTCATATGTGCCCAAGTTATGTTCGGCAGCCAAATGCGGGTGCGGGTCAGTCGGGATCAGTTTGATTTTCCGTACCCATTACTGCATTTCAAAACTGGGTCTCGTCAGAATATAAGACCAGAATAGGGCTGCCAACATTTTTAAATATAAAGAATTTGTTTTCGCTTTTTTCAGCTTTGGTAAAGTTTTTTCGCACTTTTTTTTTATAAAGAAACCATAATAACTCTGAATTCATTAATGAAGGACGTTTAATTATGAGTATAGAAAATGTATATCTTCAAAAATCGGTTAAAAAATTAACGAGTTATTAAACTTTTCATTACTAAACTTTTTGGCTATTCAACTTGTAAGTGTTCTCTTGAAAGTTTTTTTTCCCACATTCAGTATCATCAGTTTCTCGAAGTGAAGTAGTAAACCGACCACATTCTGAAGTCATCAGAATGTTCTGATAAAGAAATCCATCATCTTTTCAGCAAACATATAATAAATACCACTTCGCACAAAAGTCTAACGCTCAATTTTGTTGAAGCAATCTGTCAAAATTATAAAACCAAAGTCGCATTTTAACAGCCTAAACTGAAAGAAGAATACCCATTAACTGGTAGACACTCTAAAATCTATAGATACCACTAATTTGGTAATAAAAAAGTTAAATGCATTTATAAAATCACTCAGTTGTCAGCATAAATTACTGCGTTACTTGACGTTGAAAAATCAAGGTGGATATGGTTGCATGCTGACTCCACCTTGCAACGCTTTGAAAACGCCCTTATTGGTTGGTAAGAAAATAAACTGAAATTGTTATTTGTTGTATCTACTTACATAGTAATTAAGGGAGGACACACCTACGTACCATATGTAGTACATACATGATATATGTATGTATATACGTTAGGGTGCCTCACTAAAAATAATAAAATATGTTTTTTTAAGACTTCCGCCGAAATTTTCGTTGCAATAATTGTTTAAACATTTTTATGCAGACCTTTTATGCTTAAACTCTTCCATTATCTGACGTGATTATTTCAGAAATAATATTTTTTTACATCAATTTTATTGATAAAAAATTGATTTTTGAAGGCATTTTCAAATAGGTCCAGCCCACGTTAATCTTAAGAATTTTCCGAAATTATCTGGCGAAAGTCTTAAAATATAATGAATATTATAATTTTGATGGGAAAATAGTACTGTTTTTTTTTTGTATCTATGGAGAGTAATGCACCCTAATGCACACATATAAGTTGTAAGTGCGTAGGCACAAATGACTATAGCCTGTGATGTGTAAATCAAACGCAGCACTAGAGACGGACGATGTACACAATTTGCTATGCGTACATTCGAGTGTCCAAGGCTTGGTTACAGACTTGATTTTTGTTATTTATGTTATGAAATTAAATTTTTAACGATTACATTGTGAGACAAGCGAAACCATTCCGGACTTTGTATTTTCTGAAAGTATATCTATCCAGTAATAAAAAACTTGTAGGGTTTGAAAAAGTTGGTTCACATTCTTATTTTATGGGCTACTAAAGCTCTCATGTCCCGACCTAAGTAGTTTTCAAAGAAGTGGAAGAAATGGTTAGAATAAATGTCTGAGCGAAATTAAAGTTTAAGACCTATATAGTAAAATTTCATGGAAAATATTTTTGTAGAATATTTTAATCCATCAGCTCCCGCCTGATTGGGTCGTTCTGATGCCTACTTCAAGAAAGCCGTCAAAAAGTAAATTCGGAAGATTGTGAGGGGATTAAATGGGATTGTGAATGGATTAAAGAATTATTCTGCGGAAAATTATATTAGAGGCAGAATATTCATGTCCTCAAAGTAAAAGCCGAAACAAGAAAAATTTGGTAGGCCATACAATAAAAATACGAGCTAAACTTTGCAATTTCAACGAATGTTTTATTACTTGATAGCAAGTCCGTGCCGGCTTGAATTGCCATAAGATGGTTGCTTATGACCCAGCCATAGTCGTCGTTATGCCAGCGGTATGGCAAACTCTGTGAGGCACTATGCTGCAAAAACTTACGAATGCAGAATAGTAGCCCAATTCGCTTTTATACAAGCGTGAAACACAACAAGAACCGTTCTTTAAGAAGAAAATTTTGCATGAGGTGATTGTTGTTGGTTTGGAGACCTTTGTAGAGTTTTTTATTCACGTTCGGACGTAGCTATGTATTTGCCGAAGTCAAAGCATTAAAAAATGCAGTGATTTAAGCAATGAAGTTTTCAAGTGCTACAGATTTGTAGCCTTCTATTATGGTGGAAAAAAGGATGCGATTACTTTTCCGCGCAGATATTTGCTAACTTTTCATACAGAAATTAAATGTACTTCAAATATCTAACGAAGAAACTAGTACCTCAAAAGGCATTGTTTTCGGAACCACATTCTGCATGGTCCGGCGGGTATCTTACACAAAATTGAGAGACCTACAGTTCTACGCCGCCCGCGAATGGCAAATGAATTTTATGAGATGGGTAGTGTCATAGGAGATACTATATTTAGTGTACCTTTAGAGTTAACTTTGCATGAAAGTATCCCAATAAATATTTTGCAATCCAGCCTTCAGAAGGTTAAATAAAATCGAGTTTTGCGCTGGAAGGATCTATTCTCTACCTTGGCAGTTCTGAAAGATGTTACCTTTCCCACATTTGGCATACGAGATCATTATTATGTCTAATTATGTCCTCAGAAAACGGTAGATGCAAGATTTTAGCTAGCAAATTAACCCACCTTCAGCTTCGTTTTACACCTTTCTCTTCCAGTTCCCAGGAAAAAAAGCGACACATCTTTGAACGAAGAGTTATTTTATTCCTCCATTGTCGAGCACAGCGAGTTTTCATTATAAACACTTACTGCTTTTATGGTTGCCTGGCTTTCGTTTGAAATTATTTTAATGTGAGCTTTGAGCTGATTTTATCAGCTCCACGTATGTATGCTGGTGATTTCCCTGAAATCCTATTCCTAGTACCTTGCACAGAAAAGTCGTGTTTATCGATGCAAAAATGTTTACCGTGCTGGAAAAATTTAACAAACAATGTGATAGGATGTATGCAAGGTACCCTCAGGAGGTATCCGAACTAATTCCACTTGTCGAAAAGTTCCAGTAAAGGTTTGGTGGGGTGTTCCTTACGATTGGGTCACTCACTTGCATTCGGCGAACAAGGGGTTAAAACAAGACCCAAATTTTACCAAGAAACCATATTGGATGCTGCTGTAAATTCTCTATTCCGAGCCCAGTAGTGAAGCTAAAACGCCCTAAACCTGGCTGCCAAACAATTTGCAGTAATTTTCTCTGACGATTGTACATCAAATAATATGTAAAAAATGTGGTCCAAAAATCTTCATTATTTTTAATTTTTTAGCATAAAATATGTATAACAGCATTTGTGTCCCTGGTAGAAGGACCCAATTAGCGCTGGGAGCACCGTTTTGATAGTTTTATAATTTTATGACCCTACACACATGTGTAGAGGCGGATAAGTGACTCAATACCAGGTGAAATAGCAGCGGTGGTGGAAATAATTTGTCGTGTAAAAGGGTACGATTTGTTTTTATTGTTGACGCGGTGCAAGTTTACATCCAAGGTGATCACCAAAAACCCGCCCTAATCGCTCTAATGCGTGCCAACACTACTTACAACATTTTTTTATGGATTGCACTATTCGCTGTTGGAAATTGCTTTCCGTTTTAATGCAGATTTCGTGGATTTTCTCAAATCAAAAAGCTTTGCCCTGAATATACTGCAATATACCTTCATACCTATCATCGCCATTGCAGTCCATTGGGATTGTGGATATTCGGGGAAAGAGATTGGCATTTATTGCTTCCATATAATGAATTACTAGCTTTTTGTTCGTACTTCAACTTTGCCCATACATACATAACCTCAGTATTAAAAAGCAGTGCAAGATATCCTATATAGTCTTTGAGAAATGGTTCAGCGCCACCTTTGTGGCTCGTGAAAATTCATGTAAGATCCTTATACTTCCTTGTGAACATTAGCAGGCCCCTTTGACCGGTATTTATCTGGCTAAGTCCACCACATTACAGCTGGCAGATAAATAGGTACACCTCAGTCACTTTTACAAAAAGTTTGAGAAAAAATGAAAAAAATCGATAAAGTTGCCAAAAGCGTAAATTTATACAAAGTCGAAAATATAAAACAGACCTAATTCAAGGTAGTTATATGTAAGTATGCAAAATAAAAATAAATATTGCACATCTATATAGGTATGCGCACACACCTAGATACTATGGCTGGGATCAAAAGGAGCCAACTAAATAAATGCTACTAATTTTACTACTACAATCCTTGGAGTCCTCTTGCGATGCCTTCATTCCTAATAAATATTGTGCTCGAAAATAGGTGCTCATATCTGCATACATAAACACTGCTGGGCCGCATGCGCATTTGCATAATTAGAGTTGATGTCAGTCAGCCAGCCAGCCAGCCAGCCAGCTAGACAGCCTGTTAATCAGCTGGTTAGTACTTTAGTACCTTAAAACCTTAGCGATGCCAATACGCTACCTTTACTTGGCTGGCTTGATAAGTGACAGTGAAGAGCTTAGAGTTTGTGCGGCGTGCTTGCGCTTTTGAATTATTTTCACTTGCCAGCCAGCCGCCGCAGCCCTGCTACCTTGATTCGTAAATACCTACTTCATCTTCGGGTAAATTATAGACTTGCATGCATATATTTAAAGTTAAATCGCCACCGATTTTTTTGCTTTTAATTAGCTGTAGGTCATTGTCGGTCGGAATAGAGTTATCTATCAAGTTACTACGAGCAGATACTCGTAGGTACTTATAAAGTGAGCACCGGTTGATCTTCACGAACTTCTGCGATTAAAGTTAAAAGATTTTATGCATTGCCTTATAATGTTTGCACGTCAACGTGACTTAAATAGATGTGCTGCATATAAGAATGGGCGTAGCAATGCTGGGTGAGGCGCACGCGAACGTACTAAATAATAGAAATATTTTTAAGCAGGAAGTGAAATTTCAGCTTCTGCCAATTTTTTTTTTTCTTCGGCTGATAATGCTTGGTTAGGTACGAAAAATGTTGGCCATAAGCTACAAGTATCAAAGCGAATTGTTTATTTATTTGCATATTTTGTATTTTTTTTTGCCTAATGATTATTTTATTTTTACATATTTGATTTGATTGCTAACTAGTAGCATGCGAAGGAAAGTGAAATTTTGTCTGTATTAATCTGTTGTAAATTTGATGAATTACTCGGCCTCTGGGGGGGAAAATCAATAAGCACTTAGCTTTTCTATGGCTATGTCTGTGCATGTGTGCGTACATATTTATGTGCCAAGTTATTAACTGGCGGCAGTTAAATCAAAATTTATGCAGATTATGTTGTCAGCCGCAAGACTAATTGATTTTTTAGCTCCTCACAACGGCTATTTAATTTCTATATTCGCATGAGTGTTAATAAATTTTATGGCTTATTTGTGAATAAATTTATATTGCTGATGGTAAGGCTTCGAAGGCAAAAGTTTTTTTTTATTAAATTTCAAGAATGTAGTTTTTTCATTGATCTACTCAAAATAGATTCGAATTGTACTCAAAATAGATTCGAATTGTACTCAAAATACGGGGAAACCTCTAATCTCCTGCAAGCACAAACTAAAGGCTGAACTCATCGATTAGGAAAATACCAGGTGGCTGTGGAAGTGAGTGAAAGAGGCCGGATCGCTTCACCAAGGCACTTTTGGAACATAACAAGCAACTGCTGCGTTTTTTTTTTTTATCAAGGAACCCGCCCAAGTACTGAACCCTGCCAATGATCACAAGCGGCTCAGCTATAGAGGGAAGCTGGGCATTAGACACTTTATATCTTCTGGTAAACAGGACTAGCTCCATCTTTTCGGGCTTCGTAGCAAGTCTGAAGTTAGTAGAACCATTTGTAACCAATATTAAGTACCCCTGCACAATAGAGGCTTCAGAAACTTTTCTCTGTTTTATGAGTAGCAATCAGGTTTTTTTTTAATCTATTTTTACTTTTTAATTACTATTTATACTTTAATTACACTGGTCGACGGCCAAAATTTACCAGAGACGCCGTTATGAAATTCGTATGTAAAATCACCCCCTGATTCCGAAAATCAAGGATGCTCCCATACTAATTTAGTTTAGATTCGATCATTTGGTCATGAAGAAATAAACGGTATTACTAAATTTTTTTTTTAAGATTTGAAGTTGGTTTTTTTTTTTTTTTTTCTTAAAAATTACTTGTCTATAAAAGCTTTCAATTCACATTTCTCGCGAACTTGTTACTATGATACTCAAGATATTAACATTTTATACGAATTTAACATTGAAAGTACACTACTTATTTCACTGTTTAACCCATTTATAAGAACTTAATGCGCATCTAAGTGCAATTGCAATTTAAGTGTAGCCAAGTGAAGTTCTCACCAACTGTTTGCCTTTGAAGTTACATGGCATTTGTAAAGAAGATATCTGCAAACGAATTGGCCAAAAACAGTGACAGCAGCACTTTGATAATTGGGTAATCGCTGGCAACTAAGTTAATATAGCAAAATCTAGTGTGGCAACGGTAGTATGTAGTTTGAAATGCAGTGAGAAAGTTTAAGAAAAAAAAACACAATGTAAATACAACAACTATGTTAAATTTTAGCAGTATATTTACGACGGACAGCTAACTGAGCAATAGTCTATCGAAGTAGTGAAAATGGATTCGACGTTCAGAGCTATGCGGATAACATTGTTCGAAAACACTATCTCCAACCTCCTAAAGAATGCTCTGAACGTAGTCCCTTAAACGTAAACCCCAAGAAGACCAGCATAGTCATTTTCTCCAAGAAATGGAAAAAAATACTAGAAACATTCCTTCAAAGAGAAAATATACACTTCTCCAACGAAATCAAATATCTAGGAGTTATCCTCGTTGACAAGCTCTCATAGAATCCGCACTCAGGTTAAACTATTAAACAGGCCAGGACCTCTGTCAGGACCTGCCGGAAACTAATGGGGCGGAACTGAGACATCAGGCCTAAACTGGACGCTGCACACGTCTGATGGAAGAAGGCAGAAGTGAAGCCCACGCTTCTTAAGGTACCTCCCCTGCACATTATAGTCAAGAAAGAGGCTTTTCTCAGAGGACAATGTAGAATAAGAAGTTTATACACCATTCCACCTTCAAGGTTATATAACCTTGTATAAGAATAAGACGGGCTGCGCATTAGCTTTGTGGACCTGTGTCTTCCGAGATTCACCTACACACATAACTTCAAGGTCTTTTTCCCCGACAGGAATAACTGGACCAACGAACGACCTTCTTAATTCCAAATATATCCACAAGGAGAACCGAAGAGCTCCTTCACCTCAGTAGGCATGAAATAAAAATTGTTACAGGTTTTCTTACTGGTCACTGTAGGGTAATGAAACACTTGTCAAACATAGGAGTTGTTAGCTCTGATCAGAGTAGGTTGTACAACGAAGAACAGGCAATAGCAGAGCAAATTTGCCATGCCACTGCGGAGCTCCCACTAGGACCAGACTTCCGTACCTAGAAGCACACGATTTAAATGGCAATCAGACAAAGGACCTCACGATTTTTTTTAGCAATAAGTGGATCAAAGAAGACCTGTAGTTGAATAGAGATTTGTTATAATTGTTCGTTTCGGTCGCGGTAACTAGGTGGCCTGCTCGAGAGGGGTGCAACGGCAAACGATTGGCGGTAAACTTCAGAAAGATGGGTTAGGTTGAAGTGCCTGCCATCTAGGTACTTAGAATGCGAGCCCGCGGATCGTTACAACCCTCCTATTCAAACCATCGTGTTTATTTCGCGAAACCCATAAGTTGCCGTATTTCTACTTCGGTTATGTCGGTTAAGTCTTCGAAAAATTCTGAATTCATGAACTTTCGTCTTCTTCTTCAAAGTGCGGGGCATTCGCATAACACATGCCACAAAGTTACTGGATCCTCTTCGTTTCTGCAGCTTCTGCTCACGTTAGCGTCATATTTCGGCAGGCGGTGAGATAGATCCCTTAGAATGAGTTTACAGGTAGCGAGCGGTATGCCTAAACTCTTCGAGGACTGCGAAAGTGGAGCGAATGTGCTCTCTCTTGCAAGTTATTCTGCCCTCTCGTTGCCTGGTAAATTGCGGTGCCCCGGCACCCATACCAAGTGAATGGAAGACTGCTCCGCTATCTCGTTTAAAGATCTGCGGCAGTCGGCTACGGTTTTAGAACTGCATTTGACCAAGTCAAGCGCTTTGGGTGCGACCAAACCATCTGAGTAGCTGAAGATATTATCACATATGGCTTCTCCTGTACGTTTATGTTCTTTAAGATTGCGGTGTGGCATCCTAAGTGTCTCTCCAGCCAGGTAGTTCCCGCTGCCTCAAGGCAGCGCATATCGCTTATTATTTTGCAACAATTTCGATTTACGGAATATTGACCAAGACGCGCATTGCTTCCGATGAAGTTGTGCGTTGAGCCCCATAGCTGCAGAGCATCGCAGTTCTTTGCACCTTTTGAAGTGATTCAGTTGTGTATTTCTTGTTGAAAATTTAGTAACGTAACGCGAGGTAACGTCACGTCAGATAATTCAGCAGATTAAAAATACAGCAGAAAAGATTTTTACATTTAAAAACTTGGAAATTTAACCTTAAACATTTCCCATATTACAACAACAGATTTTATACAAATAGTCTTGCCTAATTTGCAGAGTTTTGCAATTTTTTAAACGAATTCAAAATCTACTTCTGTTTAAAATTTTGACTTTCTCAATTTTTTTTTTAACATTTTGTCATCATACAAGTGTCACGTAACACCAGATTGGTTATACCCATATTTAATTTTTACATCATAAAAGATTTAAAAATATAATCGTTATTTTTGATTTAAATTTTTTTTTCGTTAATTTTTAACCTTTGTGTTGGAGATTCTTGACTTTTAGCAAATAGCTTAAATTCATTTTACCTAATTAAAAAGTGATAATGACTAGGCAAAGTCACTCTCACTTGGAGCGTGTGAAATTTTAAACTCGCAACACCTTTTATTTACAGCTATTCGCGAAATGTATAAATAAACAATGCAGCGAAGATCATTAGTGCCTAAAAGTACTTGAGTACTTAGCCATATCTATTAGTAATGAATTCTGCATACCAATTTTTGTTTTCTTCTCACTACACTGCACACTTACATATACACTAGAGCATACAGTTCCTGGTCGCACTTCCCGTTGAAGAAATGTTCAAGAAAGTCAACTCGCTATTGACAATTAAATCGGCTGGCTATGACTGTAAATGAGTATTGCAAAAATTTCAACGAATCACCCAACCAAAGCGACTGCTACCAGATAGTCAAGTGGCCACCAAATGCGCCAGTAAAAGTGTTCACATAAAATATTATCTAAATAACAAATACGCTATCTGCCTCACATACACATACATATTCGCGTAATTTTAATCATCTATTTCGGCTGTAACTTTCGACTTTTGCCACTATTTTGACTGTCTGCATATTTACTAGCATTTTTTTTTTTCTTTTACTTCCCATTCCAGATTTTTATTATTTTTGGCAATCCCATGTGAACGGGACGGGCAACTGCGCGACTGAACTGCGGCAGAATTTTCTACACTAAAACAACCAAGTATTAAAAGTAGCGACAGCGAAGAAAGAAAGTTTAGCATAAATATTTTGGACATTACGCAGCGCCAGAAGAAGCATCAGAGCAACAGAGAGATACATTTAGCAGATTTGTGTTTTTTGGTTAACAACTTTGCATACTTTTTCATTGGCTGTATTATTTATTTTTTATTTTTTTGTGATTTTTGTGAAAAGTTGCTGTAGTGCAGAACAACAGCAAGTGAAAAGGTGGCCATGGCAATTTGGGCAACATCTGTTGTTATTAGGCGCTAACATGCATACACTTGTACTTGCACAAATGTAGTTGGCAGCTTTATTGGTCAAGTGGCTATAGCTGCTTTGCAGAACTTTTTTTTGGTGGGTATCTGAAAAGTTAGCACAATGGCTGGGTTTGAATTTTTCTTGAGATTTTTTGAGAAATTTATCAATGCTGCGTCAGCGTAGCCAGTCCTTTAGTCAGTACACGGAAAGCAAAATGAATGGATATTTTTTGCATGAGAGAAAAAATAAATGTTCGTTCCATAAGAGACAGAACCGAGAAAAATTTTTATCTAAATGTTGTGCCACTAATGTATGCCGACAAGCCGATAGGTTTCAGTTATCAAAAGCTTTTGAAACGAAACTTCTATGTGCTCGATTGGGTCGACCCCAATATGCATATATAGTATAGTATAGTATATTACAGTGACTCAAATAAGTGACCATCTGTTGATTTTCTTCATATATTCGTAATATTTTTCCAGCTAAATTTTTTTTTATATAAAAATATCGTCTATGCTTTAACAAAAACCGTGTAAATCACAGTTTCAAACGTTATACAAAATTGAGGAAAATTCAACAAAATTTCAACTTTTTATTCTGAATTTTTTTTGCAGTTTTGTTTTGGGTATGCAGTTTTATAGCCCATAACAATTTTAGTTTAATGAAGTGCAAGTTTCAAAGGGCTAAAAAATCGCGTTGATTTTTGAGAATTTTTTCGGTTACGGTTAAGACTAAGTCTAAGATTAAGATCAAGATTAAGACCAAGATTAAGATTAAGATCAAGATTAAGGTTAAGATTAAGGTTGAGACGAAGGTTAAGATTAGATTGCGATTGAGTTTAACATTTCGATTTAGCTTTAGATTAAGAAGGCAATTCTGGTTAGTATATTTGAATTTTTTTCCTTTTTCTTAATAAATTTTATATTTTATTGTTTTAAAAAGAAAATCCCATTCATTCTTTAGAAACTTTTTTTATGTTTTTCATTTATAGTTGAATTTTTATTTATAATTTAATTCTATTGTTTTACAGAAAAAAAAATTTGTTTAATGCAATTCATTTTTCAAAACTTATATTTTTTTCTTCTGATTAAAATAAATCAATTATACCCCTTTTTTAAATAATAATAATTATTTTTTAATTCATATATTTATTTTTTTTTTTTAATAAAATTTATTTCTTTTTTCAATCTTATTAAATTCTTAAGAACTTATTCGTTTTAATTTTTAGGCTATATGTGATATTATATAAAGAAAAAAAATCTTTTTGTTTTTTCATTTAGTTTTTAGAAACATATTTTTTTAATTTAATTTTTATATTTCATTGTTTTAAAAAGAAGAATTTTTTTTCAAATTTCAGTTAATTTTCAGAAACTTATGGCCTTATTCATAAAAAATAAAATAGGCTTAAAAGAGCTTTATAAATGACGAATTCATCTGGTTAGACTTGATAGAAGTAAAGACCGAAACGGTAATTTTTTTTTTAAATGTTGATTTTGAGCCAGGATACAACACTGCATCTACCTGAATAGCTTGCGAAATTCTTAGGTTAAGCTAAAGTTCTTTATAAGCTTTACAATCTATGCTGTGAAATGGTATCTACGTTGTTACGGGAATCGAAGATTTCTCAAAATCGAATGATAAGCTACAACTGCTATAAAATGGCTTAAATAATAGGGATGCCGCCGATCGTTTATTTGTTTTTGTTTGGAAAATAAAAATAAAAATCTTCAGACTATCGATTGCAGACTGTTCGCAAAGGACACTATTTCAGTTATCTATTTATTACTATTTCCCTAAGTGTATGCCTTGCTCTAAATGTCAAAGTAATATTTATCCAAGCTTATATTTAATTCGTACAGAATTTTACACTTTCATTTAGTGGAGTTTCAGTGTCTTTTTTTACACATATCACTTACTATATAATGTACCTTTCTTTTTCAAGTTTGTTTATTTTAATATTTTACATATATACCATACAAACACACACATGTCCTACATGTTTTTGTATGCATGTCTTACAAAAATTTAATTTGTGCACTTCATTACGAGATGAAAGTTAGTAATTTAATTTACAATTTTAATCAGCCATGCGTGTATTATATGTACATTGTAACGCATGTACATTTGTATGTTTACAAGCACAAGACAATCTGGAATACCAAGCTAAATTAATGAATGCGCTCCGTATTTAAAATTCCTTACTCTTACTTAGCATGTATTGAGAATAAAAAGAGCGAGCTATATTTTTTGTTCTCCCTGTGAGCGGGAGGTAATATTTATGTCAACTACCGGTAACTCCTTTCATAAAAATTATGTCGGTAAAAAAATATTACCGCTACGTTAATATTTTAGCTTAATCAGTACCTCGGAGTATTACAATATAGCTGTCAGGCGAAAGAGGCTTCAAAAGGTTGCAACTTGCCACCTATTTGAAGTCAAATTTAAATTAATTATATGCAAGCTGTATAAAAAAAATTTAAATATGGGTTTTAAACGAAAGACTGTTGAGAAACCTTTAGTTTAAACATTTCGAATATTGTTCAAGTGTTGTACAAAGGTTGCCACCTGTGTAATTTAAACTAATTATTACTATATGGGTAACAATCCAAGTAGTTTTATGTGGACCTTTCAAGCTTTAAACTCTTCTATCTGGGGTGATTTATTAGAAGAAAAAAAGTTTTTAAACTAATTTTATTTATAAGAAAAATCGATTTTTAGAGGTATTTTCAAAGAGGTCCAGCTCACGGAAATCTTAATATTTTTCCGAAATATTTATCAAAGTCATTACAGCCAAACTTTAAACGAAAGCAAACTGCAACTCAACGCCAACTAAATCTTGCAAATAAATTGCTTAATAATTCACTTGAGATTAAATAACCATGTAATA
This sequence comes from Rhagoletis zephyria, assembly GCF_001687245.7. Lineage (NCBI taxonomy): Eukaryota > Metazoa > Arthropoda > Insecta > Diptera > Tephritidae > Rhagoletis > Rhagoletis zephyria. Next base: position 3,489 of record NW_016168220.1, on the reverse strand, counting down.
TGCATAAGAATAATTTCAGTATTAAAATTTTCAGCTTGATTATTATATCGACATTCTCTCCGGTGAAAATAGGAGCAGTAAAAGTAAAGTACTTAAACTGTGTTAAAGATTGTACAGTTATTAATCTTAGTAAATTAGAGAACACTGCAGCTAGTATAAGCTTTATTAGCCATTTACACGCTTAAATATAGCTTTGCATGTTTGTATGTTTGTACACATGTGTGTGTATGTACATATAATGACGAAGTAGTATACTAAATAAATCCCCCCGAAAGCAGTTCTCAAGCGCACTGAGTTAAAAGGAAGTTTAAGTGTTTAATTATTATTTTTATTTTTTTTAACGCTGAAATCTTACAATAATCTCATTTAATTTTTATTTTGCTCATTAGCTTTTATGTTGACACCCTTTAGAATGTACATACCTATTCGGTGTTAACGTAGCCTAAATGGGTCGAAAATTAACACTTTTAAATAGAACGAAAATTATACTTAAAGAAAATAGTAATAAGAAATATCATACAGGCCGGATGAGAAAGGCAGACCAACGAAAACGACCGACCGTAACAGATAAGGTATGTATGTATGTATGTATGTATGGATGGAGATGATAAATATAAAGAGCTGCAGGCAATAAGGGAAGTAGGTACGTGTAGTAAATAGATAGGCAAATGAGCGGTGTGGTAACTAAGTGGGCAATATTTCAAAGCCAGCCGTGACTGTGACAGTTAACTTTGTTGTTACTGCCGCCTCAAGCATGCTGCTGCTGCCGCTGCTGATTGTGGTAATTAAGAACGTGAGTAATACTTTGGATGGAGTTTGCGGTCCAAAATACCGCAAAGTGATTTTTACATACCCTTACATACATACATATACAGGCGTATTAAGCGATTGTGATTTAAATTTTTTACTTTTGGTGAATGGCGCATTTTTTCATAGGCGAAAGTTGATGTGAAAAAAGCTGTTGCGAAATGCACTGAATATCGTAAAAGCAGTCGACGATTTAATTTTCTTTATTTTCTTTTATTTTATCGGAGTTCACGGGCTATGGGAAAATTGTGTGGATAAAGGGTGATAAAAATATAAAATTGGTTGATGTATTGTGGGACGTTTTTTCGTCATCCCTTCTCAACCGTTGCGGGGACGTTGCGTCAACAGATGCGGGGATGTTTTTTCATTCGATGAAGCTGAAATATGTTGTTTGTTGGTCCAAATAATGAGACCCGTATTTTTGGCCGACTTACAAGGTATTTTGATTTTTATATAAAAATCGATATCTGGAAAATTTTTTCTTTTTTTAAATGACCATAACTTTGTTAAAAAATGATGTATTTCAACCATTTTTTTCACTCAAATATTAGCAAATATTGCCACTTGAAGATAGAGCGGTAAACTTATTGACTTTTATTTTTAAACATTTTTTATTTATTTTTATAAAAACTGTTTCGAATTTAAATTATGCCAAAAACTATATTTTTCATACCTTTTCACAAGAAAATATGTACTTTGAACTACAATAAAGCTGAACCCCTATTAATTTAAAAAATAATTTCCAAGTGAATGAAATAAAAACAATATACATTTTCTTTTTTACACAATAGAAAATAAAAATTAAAAGATTAAATTAGATTAAAAAATATTTTTATTAAAGACACAAAAAAAATCAATTAAACAAATTGAATAAGATCCTAAATATTTCATCATATAAATAATACAAGAAACATGTAATAATAAATTTAAAAAATTAAAAGAAAATTAAATTAACAAAAGAATAACAAATTAAATAAATTTTTTAAATGTAAATGAAATGAAAAGAAATAAATTTTCTTTTTACACAATAAAATATAAAAATTAAAAGAAAATTTAACTAAAAATCTAAAAAAAAATTAAGAAAGTTTTTAAAAATCAAATGATATTAAAAAATACTCTTTTTAAAAAAATAACAACTAAACTATTAAAGAAAATTAGATTTAAAAAGAAAAGCTACATGAAAAAAGGTCCTAAAAATTTATTTAAATTAAAAAATATGCTAAATGATATACAAGTGCTTTCTCTCAAAATCACTTTTCAGCACGAGTGAGTGGTGAATGAGAGAGCTTTTTTTCTAAGATTTTTGTGCTAGTATAACAAAAGTCTTTCCAACTATCTTGTCATCTGTCTTTCATTTGTCTTACGTTGAACTGCCCTATTAGAGTGGATTAAAGGAATATTGTAGATTTGGTCCTAAAAGAAGTCAACCCACCAAACTGTTCCAAACTAAAGAGGAATGCGAGTAAATGGGCAATCAATGGATGCGAAATGAAAAAATTTGAGCAGATTCTTTAAAGGAAAGTGGGCTTTAGCAGCTGTAAAGTTGTTTGACACTATTTACTATAAAATGTTAATTGGCTAATTTGTTGTTAACTCTAAAAATAAAATGCTTTTGGTTTCAAAAATCTGACATTTGGTTCAAAATATATACATAATCATTTTTTTAATGGGAAATTTTATTCAACTCCAGTTGGAACATCTTCAAGTGCTCTCTGTCATCAAAGGAGCTTTTCACCATGAAAGTGGGCAAGGCAGCTTTTTTTGTAAGGCTTTCGTGACAGAATAAACAAAATCTTTTAGTCTATCTTGCCTACCATCTTTCAATTGTCTTGCAGAAGGCTTTCAACTATATTTGCTAGAATATCGAAAATGTCCTTCATCTAGCTTCTTTATTTAGCATGACATTCATTTATCTGTGATATATCGATGTCAGGCTTAAACAAATTATATACACCGAAGATTCCCTCAGAGGAAATTTAATGTTGCACAAGCCCCAGTAATCGTTGTTTTTGTGGACGCATATCAGCGCTTTTAAACAGTCAACAATCTCTATTAATTAGACACATTAAGAGGAACATAAAATCAGTCTACTGATGTGCATATTTCTTCACGTGTTGTTGCAACTATAGGTGGCCACAAAAAAAAAACTTTAGAAAAACTTTGTTTCTTCCACACAAGTTATAGCACGTTTTTATTTTTCTGGTTGACTGCTTGTATGTTGAAAACAAAAAAGATATCGATAGGCTTACATAAATGAGCGCGGCAGTGAAACTTTCGCTTTTAGCGCGACTTGCAGTTTATTGGCAAAAGTTTCTGGAAATTAAAAAAAAAAAAAACACAAAATAAACGCAAAAGAAATGCTGTGCTATGGGAAAAGTCATAAAAAAATCAACTATTGTTGAAAATCGTATAAAAGAGAAATAAACCATTGGCTTGAAGTTACAATGAAGTAGTTCACACACTGAAATGTGCACAACAACAACAACCACAAAATTGCTGATGCGCTTTTGGCCCAATTAGGGCCGCATGCAACATGCACAATAAAACTAACAATAGCGCTGTTGGAGCGCAACAAAAGCAAATACTTTGCGCATACACACACACACATGAATACATACATACATACATTGATGAGTACATGGGCCGCCTGGCACATTTGGGATTTTCTCACGGCGACGCAAT
>NW_016168219.1:0-19730 GCF_001687245.7 Rhagoletis zephyria | reverse complement strand
TCATTTCACACTAATATTTCGATAATACATTCAAATTCGACTTTTTAAACAGGTGGCAACCCTCTTTAAAAGTATTTTCAAACTAAAATCTTTTTAGATCTTTTTCGTCTGGTATTGTGATACATATTTCAATTAACTGATCAATTATGTTGAATTTGATTTTTTCTAATACGTGGCAACTCTCCTAAATACAGTTCAGAAACAAATTATTTTCAAACTCATTTCGATTGATATCCATATTTTGACAATCCATTTAACTTATTAAATAATTTAAATTTATTCTTTTCAACAGGTGGCAACCCTCTTTAGGAACCCTAAACAAATTCTAAACATGCAAGCTAAATATTTCTGAACGCTCGTTTGTTTGATACCCAGATTTTAAAATTGCATATAATTTGTGTATAATTAAGCTAAATTCGACTTTCAGAACAGGCGGCAACCTCTTCAAAACAATTTTCAAACTTAAACCTTCTTTCATATGACATTGTTATAAATATTTCAAGTAACTGATGAATTATTGGAATTAATTTTTTTAAAGACGTGGTAACCCTAGTAAATATAGTTCCGAAATAAAGGGTTTTAAACCCATTTCGATTGATAACGATCTCTTTGTTATTCATTTAACTTATTCAATGATTTGAATTTAACCTTTTAAACTGATGGCAACCCTCAGACACATCAAAAATATTGTAAACTAGCTTTTACGCGCAGGTTGCACCCCACGCCAGAAGGAATTAAAGGGGTCATGTGACTTGTGGTTCCGAAGTTATGGCTGATAAAAAATTCCAAGCCCCCTTTTATAAGCCCCCTTTATAAATTCATTTATATATACATACCTTAAGATAAGCATCTACCATAGACATGTTTTAAAAAAAACTTCAAGTTCATGTGATTTACGGTTCCGAAGTTAGAGCTGATTAAATAATTCACGCCTATGGGAGGTGCCACGTCCCCTTTTCCTATACCGCCAATTCTTTCCCATAAGTATGGAATTAACTTTATTTATCTCGACAGCAAGTTCCAATGCTCTACCTCAAATATTTCAAGAGATATACAACATGAAAATTTTAGTTAGTATAGGAGGTGCCACGCCCTATTTTCCAGTGCTGCCCATTTTTCTCTATGCCTATAACCTTCCCGGGGTAAAAGCAAATAAGTGTTCAAACTCTAAATATTTTTTGATTTCAAAATAATATATATGTATATATATTATATATTGTTTTCGGTATGGATCAATACTAGGGGGTGAGAGCATAAAAATGCCGACTTTGCTTTTTCACATGCATTTTTGGACCACGCTAATATGCCTACAGCTATTTATATGATCCCAATGTGTTTTGTCTTGTCTAGTAAATAAAATTACGGATATTAAGTCACCATTTTTGGCATCGCCGTTCAAATAGACATGGCAGTTATCCCTGACTGCCAGTTATTGTGCAATGACCTGTATTATCAAGTAAAATAAATAGAATGGAAATTTTCTTTAAACGGTTCTCAGTAACAAAAATAATAAAAAAAATAGCAAATTTACTAACGGAAATTTTTTTAAGGAGCAAAGGAGCAAATGAATTTCTTTAGCTCCGTGCTCCGCTTCGCTCCGAAGCCCTGGTTATCATTACTTTAAATGAGCAATTTTTGTATGCAATGCATATCCATAGGTTTCTCGGAAATGATTCTAACGATTTTAATGAAACTAAGAATGCCAGTTAAAGTCGAAATTCGACCGTTTTTCTAATTTTTTAAGATTCTTGTAGAGGTTTTCTAACTTAGCACGCCTTTTAACTTATAAGGAACAACATTACTTCCCGGAAAATTCCCTGCTATGGAAGTAAATTAGAGAAAAGTCTCGCACAGCAGTTTCGGAGTTTGGCTGAAAATCGTTATAACTTATATCAAATATATTTTAATAAAAAATAAAAAATATAAAAAAAAAATCGTAAAAACTTGAAAATATAAACATCTGTGAACTGTTTCCAATCGATGGGCCGCGAACTGTATTTGCATATACATATGTGTGCTAAGGTTCATATGTATAAAAACGTGGGGTGAAACCCGACGGTGTAAGCTAGCAGCATCGCCGGCCCTTGTCCTAACTCCCTTGAATCCCTTTGTATGCAATATTAACATTTTATTATTATTTGACTACCAGGCATTGTTTACCGAAATTGGCCGCTTTGCCAAACAGCATTAGCATTTTCTCCATGAAACTCTTGAATATTTAATAGCAGCACATAAAAATCGACACTTCATTATCCATTGCATTGGCTAGCGATTAGCATATAAATTGCATATGTGCAACACAGGACAAACAAAACAATTGCGAGGCAGTCATCGAAGAGGCAGAGTAAGCAGCTGCACATACCCATATAGAAATTGCCAATATAAGTGGCATGCATATTCATGCGAGTTTACATTGTCAACCTGTTTACGGTGCAAATTTCGAATGACATCAAATGCCTTTGATGAGCCCAAAGGACCTGCCAGATTACCCAAAGGTAACGCCCACTGAGCAAACTAATATTTAGTCCTTAATGACTCTCTGTGTCTTTGAAAGTATGACTGACAACAAATTTAAAAGAAAAAAAAAACACTTAGACAAGAGGCTCGAAAAACAATTTGGTGGAAGCGAAGTATGTGTCCCCACTGCATTAAAATTATGTCTTATCTAAGCAGCTATAATATACCATACATGTTTCAGCTTATTAGTTGCGCTTCCTTCACCTTCGTCTCCCTGCCAAGATTGCACATTACGGGATTTCCGTGCCCGAAAATTTATTTAGTTGTTCTAGCGCTGTTGCTGGCAAACCCAAAGTGACTTTACCACTGATTTAGTCACAAGCATACTAACATATGCACGTATGTATATGAAATCCGGCACCTAAGCTCCTGCGCCTTCAAACAAAAAAATCTTACCTACGCTTGTGAAGCCGTGAAGCAGTAAATTAGATTTCACTGACATGAAGTCAAAAACATTGCGCTTCTGGAGGATGCGCGTGCACACCTGACATAGACATACTTACATGCATACTCGTATGTATGTAAGTTTGCTTGCTTGTGTACTCTTGCATCAGCGCACGGCTGTACTTGCCGTATGCATTATGTCTCACAAATGCCAAGAGTGCAATTTTCTCTGCTCCTTTTATTTTAAGGCAGTCAAAGCCAGACTTGACTTGACTCAATTTGCCGTCAACTGCTTGTGGGGAAAATTAAATGAATTTATTCTTTCAATTTGTAGTTAGGCTCAGATTTACTTGAGAAGCTTTCTCTATGTATACACATATATCTTGTGACTGTAAGTATGTAGATATAGACGTATCTATATATATCTGTAGGTTTCTCTGAAAATACATAGAGTATTTACTAGGGATTTTGATGAAATTTTGTATTCAGTTCATGTTTTCAATTTAATTTTAATTTTAATTTTAAGGTTATCTAAATGGGGAAATCTCCGAGAATATTTGTAAAGGGTTGTCACCTATTCGAAATTATTTAAACAATAAATAATCATATTGGAAATCATTTCAAAAATCCTTAATTCAGAATTATTTTTCAATAGGGTTGCCACTTGTTTTCCATCGTATATTTGTTTAATTTTTCGCTAAGAAAACAAAGATACATAACTCCTATTTATGGGTACAGAGAGAAAGCTCTTCGGCAATATTTGTCTAAATTGTAAGTGTCAAGCCTTGGGATATTAGTGAAATGTTGCCACTTATTTTCAAATGTACAAAATTTAACTAAAATAATTTAATATGGATATCAAATGAAAGCTGCTTTTGAGAACTGTATCCAGAAATATTTTCCCTGAGGGTTGCCACTATATTTTAATAGAAATCTGTATCTTATTAATTCCAACGAGCATTTTTTTGTATGTATGCATACACTAAAAATATATACTGAATAACTCAGTGAGAGGGGAGACCAGTATGTTTGCATGTATGTATATAAAAAAATATTTATTGGACCAAAAAGTAGTGGGTAGGCACTGTGGCCAATGGTAATCAACTATTACCACCTCCGCATGGTTGTAAGCCATGCAGAGTCCGCAGAATGCTCCGGAAGCAGTGTCCGGAGGATGCATCCGACTAGGCAGAGCATACTTTGAAGTGCCATCTTATTGAAACTTAAGAAAGTTCAATTACTTGGCAGTTGAGAAGTGCATGTGCAAAATCTTCCTAAATTGCATAAAGGAAATTTTTGCACATGCAGCAGTACATAGCATGTATTTAGGCGCCTGGTGTTAGCAGACGCGCCTAAACATATACTTTTCATCCTGGCGTATTTCTTAATAGGGTTGCCACCTAATTTTTAATGTTACATACTTGTTTAATTCATTACATTAAAATAGTAAAAATTTTATACCCGAGCGCACTGGTGCGGTGACTGTCTGTTCGTCCGTTCGTCCGTCTGTGCACACGATAACTCGAGTAAAAATTGAGGCATCTTAACGAAACTTGGTATGTAAGTATACTTCTTTTGACTGTAGAAACTCTAAAAATACTAGGTTTAATTTTTGCTAAAAGGTGTACTTTTAGCACCCACTGTATTTTTATTAGGCAAGACCTTGTGAATAGACTTAACATAATTAAATATTTAGCTGCTCGGAAAAGCTTAGTACACACAAATACACTAATTAACATTTCAAAATAAACTATCATGTCAAAAATTGACTACGGGTCGCAAATATATGGCAAAACAATGAAAGCCGCAATTGAAAAACTGAAATATCTATACCATGCAGCTATCCGTCTCACCTTAAGAGACTTTACATCAACAAAAATAGAAAATGTCCTGGCATTAATAAACTAGTCATTATTTACTGAGTGCAGTGACACAAAGAAATTAAGAGAATTAACGGGCTGGTATGCTAGCCGAAACCAGCATAATTTTACCACCGGAAAACACATCAGACATCTATCTCCATGCTGAATTAAACAGGTCTCCTATGGTTTCTCCCTTAAACAACAACTTAATTAGCAATTTGGGTAGGTATTAGGTATTAAGCTACGAAAAAAAAATAATTTCGATGTGCTAGAAATAAAAGAAGGAATTTCAAAGGCGAAGTTCTTTATCTTCATACATATCTATACATATAATAAAATTGTAACAGGTACATCACAGATATTAAAAAAAAAAATTAATATGAGAGGTCTTTATTAGAGCAACAGAAGCCAAATAAACACTTTTTAAAATTTTGTCTGTCTGTCTGTTGGAATGTTTGTACGCGCATCACTCGAAAACTACCCATGCATTAGTTGAATGCAGTTTTCACCGATGTATTGCTAGAAGTCTAACTTAAAATATAGAAAGGGAAAAATCAGAGAGTTGCCACCTGTTTGAAAATTGCAGTTTAAGTGAATTGATAATATAAAGTAAATATTGCCGTATGGCTGCCAAAAGAAAGAGGTTTAAGAAGACTTAAATATTTTTTGTAGATTGCCACCTGTTTGAAAATATTTACTACAATTTAATTGATAAGATATGGTAAATTTAATATGGGTATCAAACTGAAGAGGTTTAGGAAAGTTTGCCGCCGAAAATATTTTTGAAGAGGGTTGCCACCTGCTTGAAAAAATTTTATTAAATTAACTTGAGAAAATTAATCAAATATTACAATACGGGTATCAAACAGCACACAAATACTTTAAAGGCGCAGTGAAGCACGCCGGGTATTTGCTAGTACTTAAATACAAATACCACGCGCTATATTCCAACACCTTCAAGGCTAGATTACAAGATATTTCTATAGTTGGAGTACTTATAGAGCACCCGTTATTGTTGGGACTGGACACAAAATGAGAAATTTTTGGAATGTGACGAGGCGAATGACTTACTATAATATCTTCCATATCACTGCCCCGCTTTCAGAATGACCCCAAGCCATACCGTAGCTACCTATTTACTTAATGTTTTTATGACAAATTCTTGTAAAATAGTTATTATCTAAACATTCAATCCCAAGCAATTTACTTAATTAATGGACCTCAATCATTTCTGCAAGCAACAGAGTACCTAGAAATGTTTTCTAATTGCCAATTATCTGTCAATTTCGATAATGATAATAAGAAAACCAATAACAAAAACACCAAACTACGGAAAAAGAATTGGTAATCATAATTATAATTATTGCAAGAAATGTATGGACCAAAAGTAAAAGATTTCTTTTCAACATAACAGTCAATACAGCTACATACATATATTTCTCTATGCGAGTTAGGCAGGCGGAAATACAAGACGTGTGGTTAACGTGAAAGGAAAACCAAAACTAACTAATCAATGCTTAAGAGAAGATACATATATGCATAAATATGTATGTTTGCTCGAGTACATACATATATACTAGTTAGCAGGCGAATGAGTTGGCTAGAGTAAGTGATCACAATGACTGAAGAATTAATTGAAAATACACGCGTGAGAAAGTCAACTCACGTACTCTGCTGGACGACTGGCTGAGCGCTTAACTGTGTGGCGGCGATACAGATGTGTATATTTGTGTGTAAGGGTAAGTGCATACCGATGCGTATACGTAACTTAAATCTATCCACGTTCACCGACCAATGATTGGGATTTTTATTTGTGCGGCCAGCGGAAATGCAGTGAAATCAGCGAAACTATAGCCAGCTATTACTTTAATTTTGTTTCTCTCTCCACACAACACCATACGACGGAATATTATCTGCGCTTATTTGCGAGTATTTTGTTGTTGATTTTTTTATCGGTTTTCGCTTTTGCGTGAAAAGAGTTGTAAAAGCGCTTGGACGCGACCATACGCTACAGATATGGCATTGCGAAATTGTCATGCATGTAGTCATGTCACAAACAGCCAGCTATGGGAAGCACTACTACAGCGAGAAATGCAATTTCGACCAACCGAAATTACCAACAGCAGCACTAATTTTCCCGCTTGCTTCACCCACTTCGTCCTCTTGCCCCTTTCGCCTTCCGTAGTTAGTTAAACACAGTTGCTTTGGTGGTGTAAGTTGCTTCATTTTATATATGTTTGTTGTTGTACTAATTTTTGTTATTACTATTGTGCATAAAGGGTTATTGGAAAGATACAATTTTTTGCCGTTTAAGCTTATTATATGTTTATGTATATTAGACTGGTTCAAAAAATTAAACTTTTTTTTTTTCAAAATCGTTTGTGAAATATTTTTGGGAGAGTGAAAAAAGACGCCTGTCAAAAGCGCAGCACTTAATATTAAGATAAATAACAAAGCAAAAAAAAATTGTTTTATTTAATTTTGAAGTTTTATGATTCGCTTTTGGGTCAACGTCAACGAGCGATAAAAATTTTTGAAGAAATTTAAGACTGTAAAAAATACCGCTTAAGATTTTTTTATATATTCAACCCTCCGTCATTCAAGGTTAAAGTCGGACGTAAAAAAATGTAAAATAAATGCAAATATCATAAAACTTCTTAATTTTACATTTTTTCGTTATCGTGCATCCCCATGTATTGATAAATTTTCAATATTAATTATTTTATTATTTTATTTTAATTATTTTTTTATAAAAATAAAGATTATTCTTTAACAAAGCAGTATATATCAAGTTTTCCAACTTTTCGCTAAACAAAAAAAAAATCGGCAAATTTAAGTATGCAATTTTGTAGTTCATTCAATTTTGGTATAAAGAAGTGCAAGTTTGAAGTAGCTAAGGCTTACCGTTGCAAATTTTTTTCTTGACGGTGTCAGTCATTTTCTTGCATACGATAAAAAAAACAACCTTTTAGACAATTTTAAGCTTGATATTTTAATACACAAATGACGTTTTTTCAAACGAAAATTAAAAATCATAACTTTTCCAAAAAAACCATTTTATCATTTTGCCGAAAATAGAAAAAAGCGTGAAATTTTATCTTCGATTTTAAACTTGAATAACTTTCGGATGAGTGAATTTACAGGGAAATTATAACTTACTTTTTTTTAAATTTTTTACGATTCCAATACGTTGACTTAAAAACACGTTATATCATTTCACAACAGTAAAAAAAATTGCCTATCCTATTTACGTATTTGAAAATAGAAATTCGCGATGATTGACTTCCGAAACTCTTCTCGTCCTTTTTCACCGTACCGAAAATATTTCACAAGGGATTTTGGTAAAAAACAGTCAATTTTTTCGAACCTGTCTAATGTACATACATACATACGTATATGTTGTTCTATTTTGATAAACTCCCTGCAAACCAAAGTTCCTGAAATCTTATTGAAATTTTTAGGAGTATCTCATTTCTGTAACGATTTTCTTACGAATATACAAAAAAATTGTATGAAGTGTTGGCACGAACTCGTAAAGAAATTTCTGTACCAAAAATAATGAAAATTCTGAAAAAAATTCTGCAAGAAATTCTTCACATAGCAGCATTATTTTTTTTTTTATTGCTTTACGGATTTTTTTTCTGAAATTTCGTAAAAGAAGCGAAGTCTGCACAGTTTATTTCATTTTAGAAATATCGGCAAAAAATCGGATGTGATATTTACGAATTCTGTAAAATTTATCCACAATTCAGAATACGCTGAAAAAAAAATGGTTTGCATTGCTATTAAATTGTTGATAATCTTGGTACACCCCGCAAACAACTTGCATACATTTTTCATTTACGAACACCCTGTTTTATAGCGCTGTCAGCTACATATAGTTTATGCGACGCTACATAAATCTTGCAACAAATGGTTCCTCCAGCACGCCTCTTCACTCTTCTTTTTGTCTTCATAACAGCTATTTCGAATTCCTAGTTGCTTGGCTACAACAAACCCACCCACCAACGCCTACCCTATCGTTAAACGCACACAAGTTTACAATTAAGAATTGATTACGTGACAGCCAAAAGTTTTTCCGCAGTATACAAATGCCAAAATTAACAACATAAAAAAGTGGAATTTAAACTTCCTTCGTTCAGGAGTGATTTAATTTGTTAATGAGTCTGTTGCAGGTATGAAGGTTAGCTTAGGAAGGCGTGTATGAAGCTATCATACTTCGACTAGAAAGCATATTTTCCTATTGTCTTGGGCAACATTTTATTTACACTAAATACCAGTTAATTAGTCAGTGCTTGGGTGTAACAGAGCAATAAACACTACGACCTTAAAGATCTTTTGAATTTCTTTAAGAGAGTCCCTAACCCAGTGTGCCCCAGATACTCTCAGTTTGCCTAATGAATCCTAAGAAGGCCTTGTTAGGGGAACTCAGCCAATCTTTGCATTTTATTCTGCCACCACGCTGCGGATGCCTAGGCCACAATCGGATGGACGATCATACTGTAAAGGCACTCTATCAGCCTTGGGCTCAATCCTTTGTACTTCTACAGGCCCTTACGGTCCTTGTGACTTTAGCAACAATTATCTCAAGATTCGAGTTTCAGTTATGTCTCTTATCTAGGATAAAATTTAGATATTTGACCTCATTGGAATACGCACATCTGTCCCTGCAAGAGTGTTTGAACCAAACTTTATGAGGATTTATGCTGCGACCCTCATTGACACACCATGATTACTTGGTACACTGATGGACCATTGACTGAAAAGGGTACCGGGGTAGGTGTAGTTGGACCAAGGTTAAGATACTCGGAACTAATGGCAAAACATATCGTACACCTAGATCTAGTATCAACCCCTTTCTTCGGCCCAGAGCCCTTCTGTGCTTAGAAAAAGGGGCACCGTGTCTGCCCTTGTCCGGTGAGAGATAGAGGCTACTAGAATAATCTACCAGGTCTAGAGCAGTCTAAAATACTTTCAGGAACATTTAACCTAAAACGCTTTAAGGAATGTATGTGTCTATCCAAGAATAACTTAAGAATTGTTACATGAATCCTGACAGGACATTGCTGACTGAACTATGACCTGACTAAACTGCAGATTTTTCACTATGGATATCGAGACTGCACATCATATCTTATTTAGAAGGGTGTCCTGCATTGATGCGCAAACGCAAAAGACACCTGGGTGAACATCTAATAACCGAGGGCGAAGTGAAATCCGTAGATTTAGGTTCAATGCTAAAATTTCTCTCGGCTACTGGATTAATAGACAAACTTTAAATCCATGAAGGGGGCACAATGGATTTTGAGGTCGCAGTGCTTTATCCCCAACAATAATAATAATAATACTATGATCACCCCAAATTGCGCCAGCTAGCTAACGGACTATAAAGTGTGCTCCTCGAAAGTTCAACTGAAAGTACCTTTAGTTTTCATATAAACATATGCATATATATAAAAAAAATTTTGTTTCATTTCTAATTTAATTAAATCTACATATTTATTAATTGAAAATCGATTTGTAATCAAAAACCACAATTCGAAATAAAAAATAGTAGCCAACTTTTACAAATTCTTTGGTATTTATTCATATTTTTACTCCCCTAAGTGAATGCAATTGGTCTCATTCCCATCAATTTTAGAGTGTTGCACTGTGAAATTAGGCATAAAATCAACACGCACATTTACAATACATAGAAACATAGGTATGTATGTACATATGTACATATATATGTACATTAGACTGCATCACCAAAAAAATGTTGCGGTTTTTCCGCCGGGATTACAAAATTTATTATATTTTAAAACGTCCACCAAAATATTTCGGAAAAATATTCAGCCTTATCATGAGTTTCATTTTCCCCGAACCGATTCACTATTCACTTTTGGTTTCCATGGTTTTACTATGGGCGGATAACAAATTGACGGGCCGATTTTTTTTTCAGGCGAAACTCAGGATAAGACAGATTAAGATATACGTGAGCTGGACCGATTTGAAAATACCTCCAAAAATGGATTTTTCTATGAATAAAAATAGTTTCTTAAAGAACGGCTTAAGATATAATAGATTTTATAGTTCCAATGGAAACACAGTACCGATTTTTTTTTTGTATGGGGAGGGATGCAGTCTAATGTGCATACAAATGTATGTGCATTTTCATACTTTCATTTGTGTATTCATATTCATGTTGACATGTGCACATACAAATGACTGCAATTACATTTAATTGCTGCATTTATATATTTACCCAATATGAGCTGATTAATGTCTAATGGCTCACATAATTTCCGTTAAGCGATTTATAACTATTATTCTCTAATTATAACGAAAGCAATTAGTTTGTTTTATCAATCAATATAATAAATATGCGAATGGAATAATTTTAATTATCTTGAATAGTTCTAAGCACCATAATGGAAAGCAGTTTTAAAGGCCATTTTTTATGAAGGTCATCAGATCTAAAGCGTTCTTTCGAATGTTCAAAATGAGTTGTCAAATTATTGTTTTATTTTTTTTTTTGAGAAACCAAACCATGCGATACTTCCCCGTCACTCTGTAGCGGCTAGACGAATTGAAATGAAATTTGGCACATTCTTATAACTGTGACTAATATTAGCAATATTTCATTAAGTTTTTAAAGAAGGTTGCCACCTGTTCAAAATTTTAAATTCAATTTTGGAATCCACACACCACTTTTTTATTTTAGCTTTCTGTATTATTTGACGCTATAGTCAGCTACAAAGAGAGTTAAATTTTGTTGTCACTTCTACCTTGTTGAATATTTCTTGGTACAAACATTGTATGAAAATATTTGTAATTATTTCTTAAATATTAAACCCTTTCGAGAATATTAAATTTCAAGTATGTACTCCTGGTATTTAAAGCGCTCAGAAATTCATTTGTATGCATGTGCATACTTGTTCATACTTGCCATTTCCACCAACATCACCATTAAAAATATCGGTTATCAACTGAAAGAAGAATACTCGTACAGTTTTACTGTTAAATAAAATACTAAACACATTTGACTTTGTGCTCAGCCTTTTCATTATAAATTCTCAATTATCTTCATTTACTCGGCTTCTAACACCTGTATTTTAAAATGTATGTGTATGCATATATGTATGGCTTTAGTTGTGTATGTTTACGAAGGACGAAGGCTCTAGCTATGCATTTTCATGTCCTGCATGCCACTAACTGGCAGCTATATATATATATATATATATGTATGCATAGATAATAATAAAGTATGCTATTTGCTATGTGAATCACGTTTATCTAACGCATTTGCATATTTTTTATGTTTATACATCCTTGCATACACCTACACAGACAATACAACTTGAAATAAGTATGAATATGTATGTAGGTATGAATATACCCAGTGCGGAAAGAAACTAGCTTAAATATCGATGTTCAACCAGTTTTATACACACCACAACTAGTTGAAGACCTGAATGTCTTCCGTGAAACGAACTGTTGACTTTAACATGGCGATGTTCTAGACATCAGTCAATTATCCGACTCTTTATTTGATTCCAACTACTTTAGAATGCATTTTTCTTAAAGCACTTCAAAGTCAGTATGTTTCGTTTGAATACGCTTTCGTTCTGCACTTCACAGTTGCTTTTTCATATTTCCAAGACACAAAAAAAAAATTGTTTGTTACTATTTTCGCACGTTCTCTCTATTGGGACTCGAACCCGTACCTTCTGGAAGCTAACAAGTAACAGCAGGCAGCTCTGCACGCTTAGCTACAGCCAGACATGTAAATGTGTTTGCTAATGTTCAGTTTGAATTGTGTGCAAGCAGCAAGTCGATTTGAGCAGCAAGTTTGATTTCAACTACCTTAAAATGCATTTGGCTTAAAGCACTTCATAGTCAGTATGTTTGTTTTGCAGATGTCTTTTCATGCTGAAATAGTTAATTGCCCACAGTTAGATGATTTTTCAACTAATATTGAATTATTTGCAAAGATATGTAGTATATATCAAAAGTGTAAGTATTTGTTTATCTCAATGATGCTGCTAGGTTATTAGATTATTCATCAATTTGAACTTAGTTGCTACATAAGTAAAAATAAATTAATTTTTCTGAGGTAATTGGTTGAGCGATGCCGTACTGGGTATGTGGTATTTCATATGCAACATACACACACATTCAGAGGATACCCTGCAGAAAATCTGACTAGCTCAGAACTAGCGTAAAACTAGACCGTTTGCCGACAGTACTAGTTCTAGCTCAATACCCAAGCAATACTTTTAGCCGTCCAGTTTTACACGGCGATGTCATTGGCAGTGGAAATTATCGCCCAGTGCATTACTTTGCAACTAGTTTTTAACCGGTTCCATTTTGGACAGTTTTTTTAAGATTAGGTTTTTGGATATTTTTTTGTTTTTTCTTGTCTTTTACAGATTCCATTTTCGTTACATATTTAAAAAAAAAAAAAACATTGTAAGCTGCACGCAACAATTTTAAATTCATTAAATGTGAAAACTCACAACTGCCTCCACCGCGATTTGATCTCGCGACCAACGACGCTTGAGTTGGAGGCCTTCTCGCTGAGCTACTTTCGTATTGTACGAGTAGTGAGCATTTGCACATTTACCACCGCAACTTTCAACTGTCCCGCTCTGCTTCCGTTTTGCACTAGTTCAGAGATAGTACTGATATATGTATGTAGTTCGGAACTAGCGCTTTGTCAGACTGTCTCTGAAATTTACTGCAGGGTATCTAAAAACTTGAATTTTAGGCTCGCTCGCTAAGATACATAGTTATGTATGTGTTTATGTATGTATGTACATATGCAAGCAAACGTAAAATAATACAGCAGCGAAGATAACCATTACTAGCTAGAGTAAGAAAAATAAAAACAATATTAACGGTTTTGATATGAAAATTGGAGAAGAGTAATATTATCTTGTTACTATGTCCTCATAAAAAGAAACTTTTTCTTCCATGAAACTTCATTTATCTCCACTTTGGTCAGAAAATACATATACAATCAAAGAAAACAATCACTCTTTGACAAAATAAGGAAGCAAGGTAAGGTTTTATGTCAGCTTTATCCTTTGAATTAAATTTTAAGATTACCAGGCAGGTTCTGCAATTCACTTCTGAGTAATTTTCAATTCGAAAGAGAATTGTAGAATCTGCTTGTATATTTACTTGGTATATTTTTTAGTTAATACATATTTTTGTTCAATCTGGAAAAACTTAACTAAAAACTTTAAAGTCGTTGTGATTTGATTTTAATTATTTTAAGCTATGGCGCACAATTAGACCAGAGCGTCAAAAAAGTATAAAAATGGACTAGCGAATTCTGAAAAAGTAACTACGCGGATTCATAGCAAAATATTAAACTAACCCAAATCAAGAGTAAAAAAGGACTATGGTGCTCTGTCTTCCTGCAAGAAACTGCTGCGCAAGAGGTGGGGGCCAACCACCTGATATTATGCTATGGATGTACAAGGCGGTGATTCGCCCAATTATTGCATGCGGTTCGCTGGTTTGGTGGAAAGCCGTAGAGATGAACTACATATGACAATGTTAGGTAGGGTACAAAGTTCAGCCTGCATTGCGATTACTGAGGCGATCAGATCATGTCCAACGGAAGCATTGAATGTCATCTGTCATTTGCCACCGATTGATCTCTTTATTAAGGAAAATGCCCTTAGGTTGAGGGAACTTAGACTGCGGAAAGCACGTACATACGTGCGGGCAAGGACATATCCTGCACTCTTTCAACGACCCAAGCATTCGCGAGAAATCTGACTACATTCGTCCTTCGCTTCTCTTGTAGAAGTAACTTTGGCACGATTTTTGTATCAAGAAAGGAGTGGAAGGATCCTATATTTACTGAACGCTTCGAAGTATCTGGACGGCTCAAAGATGGATTATGGCGTAGAGGCGAGAATTTTTCAACCGACCTCCAAATCTAAGTGTCTATTCGATTACCAAATTCGGTCAGTATTTTTCAAGCAGAGATCTTTTCAAACTAAACAGAAGGGATCTATCTCCACTAGCTGCCGTTTACACAGGCCACTAGGCCGTGGGAATCCATACTGCAAGACTGAGACTGGAACATAAAACTTCTTTCCGTAGCTGTAATTTACGAGATGCAGAATAAACGGTGGAGCATCTGCTCTGCGATTTCCCAGCACTACGTAGGACTAGAATCAGACTTCTAGGCAAACCCTGCTTCTGCGGTTAAACAGACATAAGTGATATTAACCCACTGCAATTTCTTAAGTTCTTGACCTCCACACATGCTTGGTTAGAAATATATAATCGACTTCAGCTGCTTTCTTGCGGGCTTTCTATTTGTTTGCAATTCTTTGCAAATTACTCTTTGTACCTTGGCCAATCTGACATTCCAATAACAAGTTTTACGCAAATACATTCAAAAGTGTTTCTCAAAGTAAATACTTTTCTAACAAATGGTTTCCTTTCATCTCTTTGTGAATATTGTGCGATCGATTAGTGAATTTAGTAAGGAATTAATCTACTTAAAATTCTAAGTTTTACTTCTTAACCCGTAGTTGAATTTTACAATTTTCTAAGGGCAGTTTTCTCAATTAGGTTTTAAAAATTTATCTGGGCTTGAAACACAAATTTTGTTCTGAAAAAATGTGTTTGAAGGGCGGATGAATTTTAATATCTAAATACATAATTGAGAAACCGCAAGTTAGCCTATTTCTTTTGATATCCTACATTTAAGGGCTTAATTCTAGAAATATACCTAGTACATTAACTTACGAATGCTTTAGCAATCGCACTTAGGTACCAGATACCTCGCATATACCCCTGACATAGTTAACGGGTTAAACGCTCCAATTTATGAATGTCAACGACGAATTGAATAAATTATCAACACCTTTACTTGACACTAAAATACCAGCATGAAATTTGCATCTCTTTGACCTAATGAAAACCACTTCGCCTCGCACCTTTCACGCAACGATAACAAAGACGAAAATTGAAAATAACAAATGAATGCCATAAATTGTTATGAATTCGTTATGGTGGCTTTATTTCTTTTGTTTTATCGAATCACTGCCAAACAACGATTACCACTGCATTGGCAATTAGTTATTACAATAACAAATTCAACATTGGGCAACGCAATTAAAAGGCATTGAACACCCGCTAGTATTCTGAGCAGCATGCCCCAAACAGCCAACCACAACTACTCATTTGCCACATGAAAAATGCAAAAGGAAAATCATTTACAAAAGTGCTTGCAGCTTGCAGCCTTTATGTTGAGTGGCGCGAGACATGCGAACGTGCCTGTTGTGGCGCGCTAGGTGTCATTGCGCTACATACATAGTGTTGAAGGCAAAATGATAGCAAGGATGCTTGTGGCAATGTCATATTACTCGTAGTTGCACAATGAATTCGAAAGGAATTCATGAATTGCTAAGCGCGGGTCTGTATGTGTTTGTTACGTTTGGGGCGAGGGGGGTTTGTGTAATTGCAAGTGTGAGTGTCTCGTAATGAACACCGCACGCCCTATAAATATTTGTGCGCTGCACACACTAATATCAAATATGCAAATTCAATGCGGCTTCTATCACACTGCCAGAGTACACAGCTAGACCCGCCTGAAAGCGTCGCCGTCACCCTTTCGTACCCATATGTATGTAAATAGATCGTCCGTTTGATGCTGATTTTCATGGCATTGGTACTGATGGCGTTGAGCGCTGCTGAATTGCAAATGTGCCAATTGTAAACTGTGGCAACATCACATCTTGCGCGACTAAAGAAGTGGAACTGTTCCGACCATCAAAGCTAACTGGCTTTGAATGTGTTAAAGCGTACATGCCGTGCTTTGGAAATTTCGCAAGATTAGGGTGCCCCAGTTCATGAGGAGTGCAGTGTTTGAAATGAAACTTCTTAATCGAGAGTGGGGAGATGCTTGCGTTAGATATTTAACATACGTCATCAGATCTGTAGGTGCGATTCGTTCGATTTTCAAAAATTAGGTGTCAAATTAAACGGCTTGGCCAGCTGATGTGCTTTAGTTTTTTTATATGGTTACCAGCTGTTGGAAAACTATATTCAAATTATTTTAGAAGTTAAATGATTTATTACATATGGGTATCAATCGAACTTGTTTTGAAAGTCGCTTGATTTGCCTTTTTAATTTTTTTATTTTCTGTAGTGGAAAATTTTCCAGTACACAGATATAAATTTTATAAAAGTGTTCTATGTAGTTCCATTTTCAAAAAAAAAAAAATTTAGAATTAGGCGAAAACCGGGAGTTTGGTCGCTCCCCAGAGGATACGTGGATATACTTAAATACTTAGCCGGCGTCGTGAGCTGAACCGTACGCAAACAATGCGTATGCCTCTCTGAGTTGTAAAACAATTTTTATTATAAATATTACACATTTGTTTTATGTGTTTTGTGTATTTATGTTGTATGTATGTATTTATATATTTCACATTCATCTCAAACTATTTATATGTTTACGTACAACTTTTACCATCATATCGGCTTGCGGATTCGATGAGTCGCGCAGCAAGCCAATTACATCTGACACGCCATTCGGTGGACAACCCTTATCGGCTTTCGAAGCTAAAGCATAAAGAACGCCAGCGCATGCGCCGCGTTTACCTTCCCAATTTTCAGGACTTGGATCGAGCCTGCAAGTGTTAAGGAGAAAACGTGTACATTTAATACAATTTATAACCTGTTTCGGGAACACTCCGCCCATATTACTTTTCAAGCATGTCGAAGGCCTTTGCAGCCACCCAAAATTCCTCACATTTGTAGCACTCATTGGCAATTAGTTGTAGTAATAAGAAGGCCTCAGAATTTGTGTCGCGTGTGATAAAAACCTTCCAAGCCTAAAGAGGAGAAAGATCGAAAGCTACAGATTAAAGCCATAAAAAATGGCATTCTAAAATAAAATCAGACAAAGACTACTTGAGTTTTGCTAAAAACTAGTTCTTGCTATTGTAGGCCTCTGATAAAATTTCTTATAGCTTAACCCGTCTTAGCAAATATTTTCAGCGCTTACCAATTCAGGACGCCCGGCATGTATGTGGCACTTGGCTATAATCATGCAATAGGCGTGTTGAATCTTAATATCCATGTCAGTAATTTGCATAAGCAGCTCTTCGGCTTCTTTGTAATAACCAGTAGCGCATTTGGCTTGCGCATAGTTATAGTTGAAAGTATCATCGTTCACAAAGTAACTTCGTATGGAATTCATATAGACCAGCACCTCTTCGAACTGCGCATAGAGAAAGAAAGCCGAAGCCATGCTCTGACGACCCGGTATAGTATCACATTCCGTAGCCGAGCTGCCAACTAAATGCAAATTCTGCTGAGCGGTTTTTATGTGCTCCTTCTATGCAAGAGAGCATTGATTGACTTTTTTTTATTTTTAAATTTATTGAATAATACTTCTATGATGAGCAACTCACCGAACCGATTTGCTGACCCAACGCTGCATGCACCACACCCTTGAGTATGTACTCATGCGGCACAGTGGGCTGCAATTCTTTGATGAGCGCATGCGCTTCCTGCACATTGCCACTCTTCAAATGGTATATGGCCAAATTGAGACGTGCTTCTGGCACGATATTCAAGAGTGCCGGAAATGTTTGCATTGCATNCATTGTCTGCAATATTTTGTATCTCCTGTTCGGCTACGCGTCCATTAAACAGTCGAAAACGATTGCACGCTTTCAGATTAGTGGCAATGGTGCTGTCTTTATGCTTAGTCAGATATACGTCGAGCACCTCTTGTGACATGTCATAGTAGTCCAGCTTGTAGAAGCACAATGCCAAGTAGACATTGATGGCCAAGTAGTCTCTGAAATGTTTAAAAAACATGTTAATGCTTGTGATTGTATCTGAGTAAATGCATAACCCTTCGTACTTATTATCCAACAGTAATCGTTTATATATATCGATCGCATCTTGATAGTGTGCTCGCAAATAATGCATCGATGCCAGACTTAACTGATCTTCCACATCTACCCGCAGTGAAGCTTGCAATTGCGTCAACTGTGCCTCATTGCCGAATTTTTGCGCCAGATGAAAGAGTAGACGCACCTTCAGGGGTGTATTCGGTGTCTGTTCAATCAATCGATGTGCCTCTTCATACATTCCCAAATAGAACATACAAACGGCAATATTAAGCGCTATGTCCTCCGTTGCAGGCTCAACATTTCTTATGCTTTTGTATTGTTGTAGCGCCTGTTGATAGTCTCCCAAATGGAAGCTACAGAAGGCTATCCACTGATCAGTTAACAAGTGCTGCTCGTCGTCTTCATCTTCGCCTGAGAACTGGTGGAAGGGTATTTAAAAAATATTACCAAATACCAATAAAGAAAAACATTGAGTTACTAAATGAATGGTTCAGTCTTCACGAGAACACTACTAACAACTTGAACGAAGTGTGACGTCGAAAAAATGCAATCGCTACGGACAGCTGAGAACTTTCACAACAGTCTCTCAATACTACTTAAAGAAGCAACTCTTCGTCTTCAAGATATAAATGAGCAGTGGGATCCCATATCCCAATCTCTTCGCACCGCTGTGGAAGAACTCACGCTGGTATGACGACGCAGCATATATAGCCGCCATGCAGACAATTGTTACGCGAGCGACAATTAAGAGGGAAGGGCGATATCTGGGAAGTTGGCAGCCGGTATGATGAAAAACGACAAAAAAAAAGTAGTTCTAAGTAGCCTTCCCATAGTTCTACAGTTCTTGAAAAGGAAAAAAAAAGTTCTAGATATTTCGACAGAAAAAAATTCCTTTAAAAATTGTGTATGCCAGATTCACGCAGCATACGATATGTGGCAAAAAGGCAAATAAAAAATTGTTCTGAGCAGATTTTCAATAGTTCTAGAGTTCCTGAAAATTAACAAAAAACTTCTGCAAAGTTACGCCGAAAACACTTTTTCGAAAAAGTGGAAAAAGTAATATTTTTGAAAAAAATAAAATTTA
>NW_016168218.1:252-19734 GCF_001687245.7 Rhagoletis zephyria | reverse complement strand
AAAACAAATATTTTTATTTATTTATTTTATTTATTTATTTTTTGTATGGTGAGTGATGCACTCTAATATATAAACAATTACTTTATTCTGCCTGAACTGTCAGCCTGGCCGCGTCCAATTAAGTGGTGCTCTTGCCACCAGTCTGCGGTTGCGCATGCGTAATTTGCTACGAAAAATCTGGTTTATTGGCAAAATCTCATTTTCATGTTTTGTTTTGTTGAATTTGTTATCGCAATTTGATTTCCGTATTTTTTCGCATTTGATTTTCATTTTGACTTTGATTTTTATGTGGTGAATAATTTTTGCTTTGTTTGTTGTCAATGACATTGCGGTTCTTTGACGGGCATAGTGGGCTGGGATGTGGCTGCACTATGATTTGATAAGTTGATAGCTTTGATTTAGTAGTTTATTATTGACATACAGAAAGCTGGAATACCTCACCAAAAAAAGTTGCTGTTAGTGCATTACTTTCAGTGGCAGATTCGCCCCAGGGTCTAATAGGCCCCGGTCTAGGGCGGCCAGATATTAGCGGCAGGCAAAATGGCAAAAATACACTGATGGTAACAAGACACGCCCGACCCAAAGTAAATGCGTGTAAGCTCAATACAGCGCGTATTAACGAGCTGCGAGGTCGTGGGTTCAAGTCCCACGGCCAGTATAATGTTCATTTATTTGTATTTTTTAAATTCGTTCAATTATTACCCGGCGAGCTTCACTGCGCCTTAAAAGTATTTTTGTGCTGTTTGATACCCGTGTTGTAACATTTCACTTATTTTATCAATTTAATAAATACACTTTTTCAAACAGGTTCAATTAAAATTTTAAAACAGGTGGCAACCCTCAACAAAAAAATTTTCCCCTGCAAGCCTTCTTGAAGCTTTTTCTTTTGACAGCGATATTGCACTATTTACTTTTGCTTACCAATTTACTTAAACTGCAATTTTTAATTTTTTTTTCTAGATTTTAAGTTAAGCCTCTAGAAATACATAGGTCAAAACTGCGTTCAATTCCATTACTTTTCGAGTGATGCGCGTACAAACATGCAGACAGACAGACAGAGAAAAGTTCTAAAAATTTTGATTTGGGTTCTGTAGCTCTTGTAAAGACCCTCCATATTATTTTTCTTTAATATCTATAATGTATAGGCATCAGCCTGTTACAATTTTATTATAAGCATAGATTTCATTTATTTTATCAATTTAATTCAATAAAAATTTTCAAAGAGGTCGCAACCATGCTCAAAAATATTTTTGGCAGTAAACTTTCGTAAACCTCTTCAGTTTAATATCCATATTGCCAAATTCAATTTATTTTATAAATTCATTAAAATTAAAATTTTCAAACAAGGTGGCAACCCTCAACCTTGGGCTAATTAAAGCCCAATACTTATAACGCCACGAAAACTAACATATTCTTTGCAGAGTAGCAATAGTGGATTTTAATCATACATTTCCACATACTAATTGTATGTAAGTACTATATGTATGTAAGTAAGAAGATATCCATATAGTATATGAATACTCTATGATAAATACCTACCCCCTCTGACTTGTACGCCTGTCTAAGCTGGCGGTTGTACTTTCGCGGTTTATCAATACGGTCACTGGCCTCTTTGCTGTTGGCTACCTTTTGCTGCGAAAACTAAACCTGAACAAACATATGTACATACAACTTCATATGTATGTAAGTGAAAATACATATTTACAAATAAATATCTACCATTGCCACTTGATTGTCCTGCTGCTGCTTTGATTCTGCATTCACTTTACGACCATTATTAATTTAGTATTAATCTCTTTATCGGCCGCCTAGTTGGCGGTTGGTTGATCATTGTACCGGATTGAATACCGCGACTTTGGGGCATTACATTGTGTGCGCATAAATGTGTGCACATACGACCATACATACATATGTTCATTAACAAAACGCAATTATACAAGCGATGTGTGCACATAGTAAATATATGCATACAGTGAAACCCGCTTAAGTACCCGACGGGTTANTTTACCCAACCCGCCTAAGTACCTCGATTTTTCGCGCCCCATTTACCAATTTAATTTAAATTTTCCCTTTTTAAATGCTCTTTTAAAATTCCTTAATATAATTACATATTTTGAAATTCAGGGGCAACGCTACACACCTCCGCTAAAAAAAAAAATCTAAAAAATCGAAGCAAAGTTTTCGGATAGAAAAATAATGGTTTCCAAGAAATCTATTCCATTTCTTCGCAAAATAGTTTTTTCCCCCATATAAAATACACGGATAACTTTGGTCGCTTTGTGCGCCGTCTAAATATTTTTTGATTTCAAAATAGAAAAAAAACAGTGGTATACTTTTTTCGGTATAGACAAATTATAGTGGGTAAGAGCATTGAAATTCAGACATTACTTTTTCACATGCATTTTTGGGCCACCCCTTATAATGCATACCTATATTTCACTCATATAAACACTACTCAACTTAATTGAATATGCATGCAATCCGAAATACCTACATAAAATTTATATTTGTCTCGGTTATCAGCGCTTAACTGCCTGTTCATTTCATAAAACGACATGTTTATATATTATCATTTCGGCAAGGATATAAACGAATATGTACATTTGTATGTACATATGTATACTTATGTGTGCCATGTTTGCCATGTAAAACTATGTTTTGTTTGGCTTTATTGATGCGGCTCAATTTTATCTGACATTCACAATTAACTGCTGCAGCTCAGCGAGGGTGGATTAAAAGCCTATACTTGTAGTTTATAAATACGTACATACATATATATATATATGTATGAATAATTGGCTTATATTGCAAATCATTTTAGTTTTAGCAGAATCATTTTCATGGCAATTTTGGACGAACTATGCCAATTTTTCGACAGTTTCTAGGTTATAAATCTCTTTTTCATCCATTGTCTAAATGGAAATGCCAAGTGAAGCCAAGTCCTTATCCACCTGGTCTTTCCAACCAGAAAGGAAGCCTTCATCTTCCCCTGTTACCAGCAGCGCGACCAGCGTTGAATACTTTGAGATAAAGACGACTTCCTTTCGTGCTGTCGAAAGTGGCTTTGAAATCGACAAAAAGATGGTGTATGTCGATCCTTTCCTCGCGGGTCTTTTCAAAGAATTGGCGTAGTTTGAATACCTGGTAAATGGTGGATTTGCCAAGTCTAAAGCGTCACTGACAAGGTCCAATCAGTTCGTTGACAGTGGACACTCGATAAGACCTTGTAGCCTAGGCTTAGAAGGCCCATCCCGCGGCAGTTGGCGCGAGTGGCAATACCGCCCTTCTTGTGGATTGGGAAGAGCACACTTAAATTCCAGTCCTCGGACATGCGTTCCTCTGACCATATTCTGCATAAGAATTGATGCATGCGGCTGGTAGGCCGTCAGCTCTAGCAGCTTGTTTGCTCTTCAGCCGCATAATCGCTATTCGTACTCCGTCATAGTCAGACGGTGTTACATCGACTCCAGTATCATCGACTGGGGGCTCTGGTACGTCTTTTCCGCTACTTTCAGTGCTGCTGCTATTCAATAGGGTGGAAAAGTGTTCCCTAATTTAAGTGCGTTCTGAACATCGGTAAGGAGAAAAGCTTCCGTAAGTCGGCCAACTCTCTGATAAAATTTTCGGGCATTTTTCCTGTCGGTCAGCATTTAAAGCTCGTCCCCCTTGGCTCACGTTGCGCCCGATCGGAACATGACCCTGTAGGCGGAATCTTGGCACTCCGCATTCTACCAGTTTTTCTTTCGTGCTCGCTGAAATCCAACTTCTTCTTCGGCAGCGGTACTTAATGAGCGGGAAATGTGGTTGCGCTGGTTTCGTATATCAATTCGTTAAAGCAGGTTCAGCAGAGAGCAGGTATGATAGTCGAGTAACGAATACATTGGCCGTCTGTTATGACTGCTGCCTTTCGACGTCAAGCTTTCCTTGCATTTTTGGGTGAAAATTTATGCTACACAGATGTTAGCAACAAGGTGGTGGTACTACTCGAAGTTTGGCTCTTGGAGTGTACGTACGTGTAAAAAATATCACAACTTGATCGATTTAGTTTCTCATTTTTCGATTTGGAGACAGCCATGCAACCTAGTACTGCATAATAACATATTTCGGGCTCCGGCGAAGTCTATCAGACTTAGTCCGTTATCGGACCTTCCATCGTGGAGGCTAAAATTTCTGACAGTGGTGCCAAATATCCCCTCCATAACCACCTTGCCGTTGAAGTCGCCAAGTATGATTGTGATATTGCGACAAGGGCAGAGCTCATATGTAAGCTCTAAGCATTCTACGAAGAGATCCTTGGACGTCTCGTCCTTCTCTTATGTCGGGACATGGCCACAGGTGAGCGAAGAATCTCGCTTTAATGCAGATTGTGGCTAGACGTTCGTCCACCGGGGTGAACGCCAGTATTCGGCGATGGAGACTCTCTCCCACCACGAACCCAACGCCGAACTTGCGCTCCTTTACGTGGCTTTATTAGTAGCCATCACAAGGCCCCACGCTTATCTTGCCTTTCCCCGTCTATCTCATTTATTGGACGACAGTGATGTCATTCTTTGTCTGACCGAGGACAATAGGGTTTTAACGGGGTAGGACTCAAACCCAATGCACGTGAGGCTTTACGCCTTCTAACTTTAGCTCACTCCCAAACTGGTATTTGGGCGCTACTCAGGGGATACGTTGATAATAATATCTAGGTGTCGTGAGCTGCGATTTGCACCGGGCGCAAAATAATAACTTCTGGCCACTCCCAGGTGAATGGCAGTCAGAAGCTTTTCCCACTTACGTGGAACTCCGCGTACGCATTCATCCTCCTACCTTCACGAAATCTTCCTCATACTCCCTGATCGATAAGGTGGTCATATGGCGATCGGTGGATCAAACTTGGTGATGCCTTTAATGGAGTGTGCTTTGGTGAAGTTCGTGGTCTTACCACATGTCGTCAGGCTGGCCTTGTGTCTAATCTCAGAAACCTCAAGAGAACCTATTTGTTAGGTCGTCAACTCACTACTCGAGTGCACTGGACGCTTAGTGTTTGCGATAAAAGCCTCCGCTTCGTTAAATTTTGGGACTGTTCACTCTCGGCCAGAAGCACTCGCTGAGCGGACATTAAACCCGTACGTAAGAGGGTACCACAAGCAATGAATGGCACCGCCAGTTGATCTTTATCCGGCGATTACTTTGCAAAAGTACCTTACTTAGCCAATAGGTTAGCCACACAGTTCCCCGCAATATCGCTGTGACCCGGCACCCAAATGAGTCTAACACAGAAGTATTCCGACGCGACCGAGAGAGAGAGCAGATATTCCTTAACCAAGTTAGAGCGCATCTCAACGCACTTAAGGCCCTGAAAGCCGCTCATATCCCTGACTGTCATCGCTTTGCTGAGGAGTGACTCTACCGCCTTCTTAATAGCAGCCACTCTGCCTGCAACAGTCCGGAAGCCTGAACTTAATACCTGATGGAAAGTTCGCGACAGAAGAGCCCTCCACCAACCCTGCCATCTAGTTTCGATCCGTGCGTGGAGAAGTTCACTGCTGCCCCTCTCCAAAAGCTCCGTCAGGCCGAACTCTTTGTTGAGGGAAACTGGGAAGATAAGAAGCTCATAGAAGCCATTTCGGCGGCGCAGTAACCTGTGCGATCTGAGATGAAATCGAAGCCCCCTCGACCTCCAGAGCGTCCAGTCCTTAAGTCGGTCAACCAATCGGTTTCCCTGAGGCGTCCGCGTTGCGGCGAATTTGCACAGGCACTAGGTTCAGGGCTAAGTGCCAATATGAGGCTGGCTCGAGTGCCCGTCTAATGCCAATTAAATAAGCCCGTTGTACGTGCTCCAGCTGATAAGAACTTAACTTATTAAGATAGCTGGAAGCGCTGACCTCCAACAGAGGGAAGAGCCTCGACAGGGATGTTATAATATAATATATTTTGTGTTAAGGGTTTGCCATTGCCTGCAGAGGGTCAACCGCTATTAGAAAAAGCTTATTTGTTGTTTTTTTTTTTGATGTTGGTCGGAAACTGGGCTCGAATCCAGGTGCGCACGGTTAACCACTACACTACAGCGGTCGCCAGGGATTTTATACTTTCTACTTAATAAGTTAGTAACCACACAGAGAAATTTACGTTTTCAATTTTGTATGGAACGTTTTATTTTTAAAAACGTTTTGACCCAGGTTTTGCACCTACAATATTTATTTTGGTTTTGAGAAAAAGACATCCTCAATTCATATTCTAAAATGCTTTTCTCTAATCAAAAAAGGGTACCGTATCAGCAACGTTGCTTTCATTAAGTGGCGTAACGATATCATATTTCCGCATCTTTTGCTATGTATATATGAATGTAGCTTGAATCATCTGCACAAAATTTTTCCGACAAATAATGCAAACAGATGAAAAGTATTTCAGTTTTATAAGTAGCTTTGAAAATTGTAATACTAAACGTTTTCGTTTTAAACCATTCTCATGTTTAATTGACTGAAACGAAATTTTCATTTTTATTTTAAAAGTGTTTCGTTTTACTTTTCTGGTTGGAAATTTTGTCGCACTACAATTTGTAGGAACAATATTCCAAAACGTTTCATTTTAGTTTTAAAAAGGCACATTTTTGGCGTAATTTTTTTCATTTCAAATGTTCTCCTCAGTCAAAAGACAAAATATGATATAATGTTCGTTCTTATTTTCCGAAGATTACGTTTTAAAGTATGTTATACAAGTAGTGTATTTTTAATTTTGTATGAATTAAAATTGTTCCAAAAATGTTTGTTTTACAATTTGTTTTGAATACTTGGGTTTTACATGAATCATTTTCTCTGTGTAGTTAGTAACCATGTTAAGACACCGTTGGGTCAGTTCATAAACCGCATCCATGATTGTAACATTGTCTGCGTAGGCAATGTTTCTCCAGCTCTTCTAGTAGATCGTTCACCACAACGAACCAGAGCAAAGATGAGAGGACCATTCCCTGCAAATTTTGGATAAGCCGAATGAGGCTGACTGCAACCACAAGATTATCCAACGACCTAACTATTTGCCTACGGCAGGACATTTTTAAAAGGCCCCTCTCGACTAGGCTAGTTTTTAGGTCATCATATGTACATATGTATGTATTAAATTAAAATGTATCTATAGTTCACATCTATTAAGCACATATCACACCTTCATAATTTTGCTGTCAAATACATGTCAACTACTTGACACATCAAATGACAATCAAATTATAGCTGACTGTTCCAAAAACTTGACAAGTTAGGATATGTGTGAAGGTAGATGGACATGCATGCATACATATATGTACATACATATGTATGTATATATTCTAGTATATAGTATAGCGATCAAAATGACAAATTCGTTGAAGTTTAGCGCTTAGTGACATTGAGTGACAGCGCAGGATGACATTGCCCACAAATTCTACTCTTTATCCATACTCGTACACTCAAGCTGCAAGTTGGCCACTCGTCCAGTTCAGAGTGGAAATTAATTGCAAAATTTTGCAAAAAGCACTTCAGTAGCAGAAAGAAGGTAAATCTCTGGAAAAAGTAAATACGATTGAATGAGTGCTTGAGTGCAGCTAAATGCAGGCAGTGCAACCGCTGGCGGCACACCTGATAAACCACTTATCAGAGAGCAGCATTTGTAACCAGCACACTTTCCACTTGTCAAATAAAGCTGGCCGCCACTCATTCATTCATTCATTCGAGGTAAATTAGTTAAATTGATTGAATTTTGGTGCTGACCAATGGCAAAAGTAAATTAATTTCTCACCGAAAAAAATAAGTCATCCATTGTTTTTGGTATACACACTTTTTGTGGTCAACCATTTGGCCGCAAGTAAATGCTCGCTTTCAGTGTATGTGTGTGTGTGTGTGTGTGTGTGTCCCTCTTGACGCAAAGTGCAGTCGGTGGCACGCTTGATTTGACACTGAAGGCACACTTCATCATCAACGAAGAGTGATGGTCATGCTGATGTGCCGCCGCCGAACACGGGATGAACGCTAAAGCCAGAAGGTCGTTGCAAGCCAAATAAAGGCAATGAGGAACTGGCGGAGCATTTCGATTTTAAGCCAATTGATTTTGTTGCCGCCGCTAGCCTACCACCGTACAGCCCGCAGCTGACATTCATTCATTCACTGCTCTAGCTGCCGACTGCTTGTGGTCAAGTGTAGAGTAGTGGCCTGAAGCTTGAAGTGCCTACNTAGTGCCGCTGTGCTTGTGAGCAATGTTTGTTGTAGCTACTTAATGGATTTTAATTATGCATAGATTTTTGCCAAAGCGGAAATGGCCGTAAGAAATGCTTCACTGCAGTTGCTATCGACGGTGCAGCTGGAACGAACGCTGCTGGCGTGGCATATGTAAGTGACGCAAGCGCGCTCAAGAAATCGCTCGCTTTTTCGTCGTCGCTAGTTGCTATTCATTTTGTAAGNGCATTTTATTTTTGCTAGAGTGGAAAAGTGTGCCAGCATTTTATGCTACTCACCCCGCTTCGCTTTTAATTCTAAGTGCCTCTTTTTTTAAATTTCTGTTGAGTAAGTATTGAAAATTCTATTTTTAATTTCTTTAAATCCACTCAACCGGCAAGCACCCTGTATATACATACAAAGTAGATAGATGAAGTTTTGCTGCTCATTCAATATTGAACAAAGTTTTTTTTTTNTGAATAGCTTGCTAATGCAATAGCTTCCGCCGCCGCCAATGCATTTGCTGCAAAAAAAAAAACTTGTAAGCGCAAAAACTTGATTTAAGCGTCTGAAAACTTTTATTATTTTTTTTTTTTTCAAACAAAAACTAAGAATATTATCTTAGTTTGTGCGCCGCTTCACACGCCCTTCTTGTAGAAAAAAGTTAAGCACACAATTTTAAAATTTTTTTTTGCCACGATTTTTACTATGATATAATTTTTTCTGCTTACTGTAAACTGCAAATTAAATCTGTATATTGGCGAATCTACTGGACCGATTTCCAAATCTCTACTTTAAAGGTATTCTTCTGTAGATGAGGAGAATTATTATGATTTCATAATTTATTGACATATTTCGATAAGAATCGAAATGAATCTAGTCAACAAAAAATTTGTTATCGGAATTTTGTTATCGGACGTTATCGAATCATTGAAGTTTACGGCTATCAAAGTTTATAGATTTTTTCATATTTATTGAGTTATCGGAATGTGTTAGATACACATAAACTTAGTTGTCGAAATTTACCGATTGTTATTGAAATAAAAAAAATTATCAGATTATCGAAATTTGTCTAGTTAACGAAAGCTATCAAGTTAACGTAATATATCGAGTTCTTTTGCATTATCAAGTTGTCAATATTTGTTGATTTGCCGAAATTTTTCGGTTTACCGAATCGAAGGTTTTCGAATTTTCAATGTAGGTATATCGATATTTTCTTGGGTTATATAAGTGCATCGAGTTATCACTATTTATCGAGTTTTATCCAATGGCCAGAGTGTAGCGAGCTACTGAAGTTAGATATCAAAAGATATCGATTTATGATTATTATAGGTTTATCGAATTTTATATCGTTATCGTTATATCGTTATATATAGTTATCGAAATTTATAGAGTTATCCAAAGTTGATGGCGTTATCGATATATAAATTTATATCGAGCATAATACGTAAATTTTTGAGTTATCGAAATTTGTCGAGTCCTCGAAATTTGTCGAGTTTTTTAATTTTATTGCTATCAAATTTCTGTATTTTTGAAATGGATCGAGTTATCGATATGTAAAAATTATCGAAATTCATTGACTAACTGGGATGTATCGAGTCAATTCCAAGTACTACCAAAATTCTTCAAAGTCCTTCAAGCCTATGAAAAATTTCATTCAAAGCAGAGGGTTTTCCGGTAAGTAATTTTGTACTCTACGACGTGCTAGGCATGCCAACATCTCCAAGCCACTTAGAAAGCCAGAAAAATGGTCGAAATTTCACAGTAACTGGATTTTCTAGCAAATATTAATCTCTCAGGTATTTTAGAGACCTATTGATGGTATAGCTCGAAGCTTTTCTGTTGCTTTTTGAGATTTTTTTCTGAGCTTTGACCAGTTTTCGAAACTAAATATTTGGGACTTTTCTTAGATCCTTCGGCCGTCAGAATTTTTCGTCATTTTATTGATGCATTTACAAACTTTTCGCCTTTTCAAAATGTTTTGTTTGAACTTCTCTGAGCAACACATAAGGCATATTCCATGGCCTCGTCGTCCTCAAAACAAAGCCGGTAGGATGTATATACATAGACCTAGGGCATTCGACTTTGTTTTGCTAACGCCGGACAATCACGCAGCACGCCTCTGTGGGGAAACCAATGCAGTAAATATTTTGAAAACGCGGACAGTTAAGATAGGCTAAATAACCAGCGAAAAACCTTACTTCAGCTCTGTGTAGGAGATTAATGATTTTTAAGGCTCACTACCACTCACCATAACCTACGGCGTTCTAAGACTACCACAAACAAGGCTCGTTTCAAACGCTTTTCAAGTTATATTAAGTATAGAGCATAACATATTCGATGCTTTTAATTTCTGCGCCCTCTGGACAACTGCGGTAATAGCCATGACTCATAATCCCTACGGCTGTCCGAAGTTAAAATCATTCCATACGAATGAATGAATGAAATGTGCTCTCATCATCATGACTGATTCAGCTTCGCCATGCTGCCCCAAATTTGTTGCTGAGTTTCATCTATTACTATCCGTACACCCATTTGCCGAAGAGTGATTTTTGCAAAAAAACATACTATTCTTCGTCAGTTCATACACTTTGGAGTAATGTAAAATATCGTTTATTAATTGTAGTTCGCAGTCTCCGGCCAGTGAGTCTAAAAAACTCTGTACTCGTAGTAGATATAGCCGCTTAAGTGTAGACAGAGCTCGGAAGTGACAAAGAAATTGTCCGATGCTCTCGTTTTATTCATCGCCACTACAGCTGCGACCGTAGACATCAAATCGAAAGCCCATCTTGCTCTTATGTATTCCCATAAGGCTCCTATACCAGTCCACGTTGGGAGCTTTATAATTGACAAATTATGCTTTCATCGAGGTTGAACAACGTTTAGCGCGCTACACTACACCTCGCTTCAGTTTCCCATCTTTCATTAGAAACCTTGGAATACTTTGGCTTAAACCAGAGCTTTCACAATTCCAGCGCTATGCTCTCTTTTTTAAGAGCACGCTTGTAAGTGGGAGTGGGATAACTTGGCAGTTATCCAAGGTAACGTTTAGGCCTGGCACATAAATCATCATCCTTGACTCTTCAGTTTCCAGTTCGTTTAGAATATTGCCGTACTCTACTTCGGTTTTTGACTATATGTCAAGCTTTTTAGAAATCGAATGGCTGCTTGGATGTCCGACAATAAAGTTAAAGGTTTCAAAGCCAGTTTTGAATTCAGTGAATGCTTGTGATGAAGCAGTTATCAAATAACAAAGTTGGTATTGAATAGGAATGTGTGCTGGAAATTGGTCGGACAGAATTTTGCAAAGACCAATTGCCGTGTCTGAGCATTTAGCGTGGCGTCTTCGCTGCTTGCCTACAGTGGAGCGGGGAATAAGTTCGATTTGCCCCAATAGTTATCGTACCCACCGACCTCTGAACCTTATCACAGCTTGCTCTCATAGTGAATTTATCTAAGGATGGATTTTCTGGTTATACTCGTATTTTCGGCACTCCGTTTCCAGGTAAGCTTTCTGGCCAAGATAATTCAGCGACAAGAAATAGAATTAAGGTAGCTGATTTGTTAGGATGGCCTGGATTAGCCAGTTTTCCACAATATCTTAGGCATTTTGTACAATTTGGCATTTAAATTGAGGGTGTTTACCCTTTAAAGCTATGGCTAGGTCATCCTGCTACTCTCGTGGCAGTCCACGACCTGTAAGCGCAGCAGCACCTTGCGATGCGCTTCTTGACTCGTATTTGTTGGCTGCTGATCCCCAAATCTCCGCAGACATAGATCGTTTTGAGTTCGTTATTCCAATTTCTACGGAACTCTGTGCTCTTCGCAAAAAAACACAGATTAGTTGCCTATATGGTAAGCCTTTTCAGCGTCCTTCCTCATGGTACAAGTCTTTTCGCTATATGAAAGCTCAGGTACAATAGTCAGCAGAGTAGTGGCCTTGTCTAAAGCCTCGTTACGTTTCGAGCAGCTCTCTAAGAGATTCTGGCCAATTCGGATGAGTCAGAAGGTTGTGTGTGGAAATCCTAAGACATTACCTCATTAGGCGATTTTAAAGTGGTCTAAATTTGTGTAAGATCTAAAATGAGTAGCGGAAGTAGTCCATTACTCTAAGAATTAGAAGCTTTTCCATTGAAGTGTCAGAGAAAAGGAAGAACTAACTTCTAATAACTAAAGGACAGGAAATGAAATATGTAAAACGTGAAGTAATGCGTTTATAGACTTCTATCTTTTACATTTAAATTATTCAAGCATATATCGCTGAGGAATCTTATCATTATCCTCGATCGCGTAAATAATTTATATCTATTACTAAAAAACAGCTTTAAATAAATTAATTGCCCAGTGTCACTCATCCGCACCTCGCGCTGTTCGGCGAAGTCCCACCAGCACAAAAAAAAAAACTATTTCAAACACGTCTACCACATGTCAGACACGCAGTCTGCCTCAACAATTGACTGTCACGAGATGACGCTTTGCGGAACATATCACTTTAGTATTTAGAATACAAAATAACAATCCACCATATGCAACAATGGAATGGGGTAGCAAATGTATTGAAGCTAACCGCAATGTGGCATAATGACTGCCACAGTTCTGGTGTAACCAGTATAACACCTTTTTGGTTAGACGATTCAGACGAAATGAACGCACACGCAAAGGCTTTATCCAGCCGGATGGCATGCAAAACCAGCTGCATGTCTGAGCAATTAATTGAAAAAGAAACACCATGGATGCACTCATTGAATATAAAACAGACATTAGATGAGGAACATTAAGTTCAAATTGGTGTGGAAAGTAGAACCAACACCCACGCAGTAAATTCGATGCACACAATGCTAAATGCATACTAATGCAGGTGAAGAAATTTGAACAGCAAATTTGAATTTATAAAATTAGAGCACTTCCAAAAAAAATTTAAAAAAAATGTCAACTCAACGCTGAGCAAGTCAAAATGCTGAGGGACCTATTTTTATACCTATGTATATACATTAACTCACGATTACAATTTAGTGCAGCACACAGCTCTTTCTTTATGACATTCGTGTCCACAACAATGGAGTGCAAAGCCAACCCCACACCCAACTACCCAACTACCCACAAAGGCAACAAATAGAATTGTGTTTAAAAGGTCAACTGCCTGGCATTCATGCAAACAGCGAGCACCAAAAATTTTTTGATTAAAATGGATGCAAAGAAAATGTCCCTCAGCGATTAGCATTAAACAAACAGGAACGAGAGTGAAGTAAAGCAAGAGCCGAAAGGACTGTTGTACAGCAAATATTTAGCAGTGTGTGAAGCGTGACATCGTTTTGTTAATATACATAATTGGGAGATCTTCGAAGTCGCACACGCTAAGTTAATGCAGTTTAAAACAAATAAAAAAACAATGATTGCCAGAAAATAAATTATCTTTACTGCAGGAATCACCAGAGTAAAAAGTCCAAAACAAAAAAGGGAATGATAATTCACTAGTAATTTGGGGCGATAATAAGAGCCCTGACTAAGCTCGGTGTCGAGAACTTCTTAGTATGGATCATCTGCCGCATGCCGCATGTAGAACTGTCACAACGGAATGGAGTAATGCCTCTGACCAGCGTAAAGTGAGCAGAGACACCACGCAGGGAGGCGCCATTTCATCCTTTCTTTGGATAGTCCTGATAAATGACATCCTAGAGGAGTTGGAAAGGAGGGGATACCGGTTTATTGCCTAAGTGAATGATGAGACACTCATCGTCGGTGGAAATTTCTTGGATACTCTGTATGATCTTATGCAAGAGTACCTAAACTTGTCCACAAATTGGTCTGCTAGCTGCGGACTTGCTATCGATCCTGGGAAGACGGAGCTCGCGCTATTCACCAGGAGCTACAAAGTGCCCCATTCCGAGCTTCCCTAAAAAGGGGGTGTTTCACTTGATCTCTCCGACAGGGTCAAGTTCTTAGGCGTGATCCTCGACAAGATGTAGTCAAGGAAGCCAAATATTGAGGAGTGAACAAAAAAGGCATGGGCGGCTATCTACTGCTGCACGAATGCCATAGGGAAGAGATGGGCTCTCTCTTCAAAAGTGATATACTGGCTACATTAAACCACCATCAAGCAAATCATGTTATATGGGGTCACTGGAAAATACTACCCTTGTTAGGAAGCCAGAACGTGTGCAAAGGGCGACCTTCGGTGGAATCATCGAAGCGCTCGGGAGCACACATACTCTAGCGCTACCAGAGAGCGGCGGTTCGTTCAGCCATCAGGCTCAAAAGCTCTGGGTTCTCTTTCAACCCAGCGTACGGGCATTCGACAACTCTCGAAAGCTTCGACTTCCTCCCGAAACAAATGGCCCTGAATATTCCGAGGCTGGCTCCAAAAGGAGTCTTCCCCTCTTACATCCCTACAAGCGGCGAATGGGAGAAAGGTAGTCTCTTGAGTAGAGGTCCAATAAACGTTATCAGGCACGGATCGGAGCTGGATGGGAGAGTCGGAGAAGGTGCCTACTGTCAGGAGCTCTGAGCAGATCTTTCTGGCGGAGGTGGCCGCTATAAAAGATACAGCCAATTGGCTAGGCAACACTGCATTGCCGACTTGGAAGTGGCGGACAAGCGGCAATCAAAGCGCTGGGATCGCTAATGGTACGATCGAAAATGGTAAGAGAATGCCTGAGCTCTCTCTCAACCACCTTGGAATACTACCAAAACACGCTGATTTGGGTCCCAGGGCACAGCGATATCACCGTAAATTGCAGGGCTAATGAATTGGCTAGGCAGAGCACCCTCGAGGCCGTCGCTTCGGATAGGCACGGAATAGGAGTTTCCTTGGAAACCTGCGGCCTGCTCCTGGGCATATGCTCCTACGGAGTGATGATACTCCTTTCTGACCACTCAGCCACAGCGGCCAATTTTGGATCATTGCAGCTGTGAAAAAGCGTTGCGTTCCGGTAGCGAGTTTTGCAACAGCTGATGCCAGGTATTTTAAAAACTTTTCCTACCCTTCATCATCATAAATGAAGTATGATTTTCAATCTAATTACCTGGATTGCAAGGGAACGGTATTCTGTAACATTTACTAATATCGAGAGATGCTTCCTTTTTAATCCAAGAACATCCCTCGGGGGTTTTCTGCTGACCTCCTAAAGTGATCACTCAAACAAACTCATTTAAGAGTAATTCCCTATGGTCGAATACCGTCGAAATTATCCGTTTCCTGGGCCTGCTGCTAGATGAGCTCACAACGTGCACTGGGTACAAAGAAGGACAGAAGAAGGAATATAATTAAGAGCAACATTCACCTCCCATCGGAGACAGAGGTATGTAGAAAATTTAGAAAATTAGCATTTACACATTTTTCCAGCTCAGCTCTTACGCTGCGGCGCGGCACCGCCAAGTGTGCAGAAGTGGAACAAATGAGTTACACACCCAAAGAAGGAAAAGACTACTCAACATTGGTGCCAAGAGACCCATTGCCAACAAAGCGATGACCAAGCGCGGCAGTCAAGCGAGGTGACCAAATGATGCCAGTTGTGGCTGCTGTTCCAGCGGTAGCGGCCATGGCGGCAAGCTCTTCATTTGTGGCAAGTGCTTTGCTGCCGCTTAAGCAATTCGTTCGTGTTTGATTCAACTGTGGCCAGTTACCCCNGTTTACGAAAAATAACAGAAGGAGTTTGCATATGTGTGTACATATGTTTAACGTATGAAATAAGGAAAAACATTGGCGAATAAAAATACAGAAATTTTGAGAAAAAAAACAATAAATTCGGCGGAAATAAAATTTTAGCGGAAGCACCGTAACAACATACTCGTAAGTTGCTGTGGGTTCTGTTGGTTTTGCGTAGCTAATGGCCAGAGGCTAACCACGCTACGCTACGCTGCGATGTTGTGGCACTGACCATGACAACATTTGTACATTACTGTTGTTGTTGTAGCATTTCAGAATAACTGCCTTGGCCGTTGTGCATAGCATAATCGGTGAGACTAAAGGCAGTTAACGTAACGGCCATCAACTCAGAGAGCGTATCGGCAGGTGCATGAGAATAAAATAAAATTAAATTAAATTAAAAAATAAGACAACATAACATAACC
Source organism: Rhagoletis zephyria (assembly GCF_001687245.7). Lineage (NCBI taxonomy): Eukaryota > Metazoa > Arthropoda > Insecta > Diptera > Tephritidae > Rhagoletis > Rhagoletis zephyria. The sequence goes on along the minus strand of NW_016168218.1, from coordinate 3,496 downwards.
TAAGATAACATAACTTAACGAAACGTAACACAACGTAACATACCATAACATAACATAACTTAAAGTAACATAACTTAACGCAGCGTAACATAATATAACATAACTTAACGTAACGCAAAATAGCTTAACATTACATAACATACCCTAACGCAGCGTAACTTAACATAAAATAACATACCTTAACGCAACGTATCTAACATAACTTAACATAGCTAACTTAACTGCTTCTCAAACCCGGGAAGCAACTCGATCAACCGTCCGCACACTGACCGCCATGTATGCTCGGAACAGTTGGAAAGGGTTTAAAAAAAAAAGTTCTGCAACCGTCTTCAGGAGTTTTTAGAAAGCACTACTGATCTTTCCGACAAACAGTTTGGTTTTTGAAGGGCAAGTTCTACGGTTGATGCAATATGACTAGTAGCAAACATATGTAGTAGAGGAAGCGAACAGCGGAGGGCGTGATCTGCTGAATTAAATACTACGCTATCGTCACTTTGGACGTAAAGAAGACATAAAATGCAGCAACCAGGAGCAATACCCTGTTGTTAGAGGGATTTGTGTGCATATTTTATGCCAGTTCTCTGACTATTTCAACATATAGTCTACAACGTAGCGAGGAAAAAATATTACTATGTGTTCTGCGTTTTCCATAAGACTTGTGCAAGTTGGGCAGTGTGAAGAGACCATGTTCCGAAAGAAGCTGCGCTAAGTATGTAGTAGCTTGAGTCTCCGTGGTCTCTGTGATCAGCAAGTTCTAAATATCTTGATAATAGCCTCACCTTCACTCTCTATAGCTTTGCTGGCTTTCCTAATATTTTTTTCCCAAAGCGGCATATCGACGCTTAGTAGCTCGTCATACATTAAGTTTCACAGGAGAGGCTCCCAAACGGACGTCACCGCGGATACGCTGTAGGCCTCTGTGCTTTTATTGCTGGATTAGAAAATCTAAAAGCCAAATGGAGCGCTGCAATAGCGAGAATGCAAATATGGCTAAATGGAGCAGGACTTCAGTTGGGTGGTGCAAAAGACGGAAGCAGTACTGAGAAGCGCAAGAAGACAAAAGAAGTATATACAAATCTTGATAGGCAGACATCAAATATACTCACAGAAAGCAATCAAATACCTGGGGGTTATAATGTACGGTAGACTAAATTTCAAAAACCACAAGCCAGCAATAGTACCTAGGCCGGCACGAGTAAATAGTACGCTATCGCAAATTCTAACCAACATCGGTAGACCTCAGGACGCTGTTAGACGTCTCAGCGCCACAGGTGTGGTCTCAATTCATCTTTTTGCAGCTCCTGTTTGGGCCAAAGCAAAAAAGATACACCCAAAGAACAGAGTTATTCGAATTTTCTGTGCATCGGAGAATGTAATCTGTGATCTTGCTTGAAGACTATTTGCCACTGGATATACGCTACAGAGAAGTACGGTGTCTGTACAATAGACAAGGGTTATCACCGACATCGGTTCAAAAAACATCTACCCAAAATCGCTCTATGAAGCAATGTCAGGGTAGGTGGAAGCACTGGACCTACAAACTTATTACTTGTATCTAACTGAAATCATAAGCGTGGCTATTTTCTGGAATACCTATATCGCTTTCCATTGGCAAACAATGCTTACTATCCAAATTGCCCTAAAGATAATATCAAATCAGTGATCCCGAGAGGACTAGCCGTCTAAAATCGGCGTGATTTCTATCGGTAACAGGCCAACACTGACCAAAACTTTCGATCGCCTAACATAATCCTCGTGTCAAGACCTTGTAGAGATCTTATAGAGCTTCGCTAAAACTCATAGCATTAATTAAGTGCTACGAATTCGAGAAATCTTTTCAACATCGAAAGGAACTGGTAACTCGAATTGGCAACACAACGGGCTTATATTTACCCTGTTTACCATGAGCGAGCAACAATTTGGTGGCTGGCTCAAAAATTTCCACTTATAAATGTTGATGATTTTTTATGATCCTCCAATTTTACCTTTATTTATGTATATGGGTATCCGTTTTCACTAAATGCCCTCCTTTCCACATGCCAATGCAACAATGTTGTGGCTTCCCCAAAACAAAAGCCGTCAAAAAAGCTTCAATGGAAGCGCAGCTGAGAAGAAGGCAACCCCGTCAACCACCCGCATAAGTCGGAAAAGTTCAGATCAGACGTTTACCTTGAAATTTACACCGTTCAGCAACAAAATAGAAATTTTGGATAGGAAAGAAATGCGGGCGGAAGTGCGAGTGGTTTCCGCAGGCACGCACACATTCAGCACCTTGTCACTTGCCAGTTGCCCTCCTTGCCAGTTGCCCTCTTTGGGGCCCCCAATACAGTCTCACACAATTCTGTTGAAAATATGTGTGTGTGTGTATGGAACACTTCGAACATTCAACGCCTTGGTCGTGTTGCACGTGATTTGTTTGCGCAAGTACTTAGCTGCGTGCAAACATTTACACACATGTGTTGGGAAGCAGCTGCATAACTGAATATCAAGTTAAAGTCAAGTCGTTAATGTGGAAAATTTTCAAATTTCTTGACGAGTAACCTGGATTGGTTGATGGCTTTGATGCCTTAACGAAGACACGATAAGCCTAGGCTAAGTTGAATTTCAACTAGAAGAGGACTGTGTGAATGTATAGATGTGTAAGAGATTTAATGGCATGATGTACCTGCATACATACAGTATCGTTCATATCTATAGCACGCCATTTCAAAGTGATATTGTGTGCCACTTATGTTTATGTATTTATTTTTAAGAATTTTCAATTAAAATACAGTTCTTTCTCTAACAAACCCCATATAAACCCAAGTTTAACAATTTGTAGAAAACTTCAAAAGGGTGCAACAAATTTTCACCTAAGTTTCAAACTTTTTTCTCGGAAGTGTTAGAATTTTTTCGAGTACACAGTTTTTTAGCCACTGCAATTTTAGTCTGATAATGTGCAAATGTCAAGTGACTACGATTTACCGTTAATTTTTTAGAATTCTTTTTGTCGCATTGGCTTCCATATAATGAATAAACCCAATTTATTTGTATATGGAAGAAATCCGCAACACCGTTGGCGAAAAAAATCCAAAAAAATCAACGGTAACTTTTAGCAACTTGAAACTTGCACATTATCAGANCGATTTACCGTTAATTTTTTAGAATTCTTTTTGTCGCATTGGCTTCCATATAATGAATAAACTCAATTTATTTGTATATGGAAGAAAACCGCAACACCTTTGGCGAAAAAAATTCTAAAAAA
>NW_016168218.1:0-148 GCF_001687245.7 Rhagoletis zephyria | reverse complement strand
GAATTTCATATTGTAATTGGAATAAATTACGTGCTAGTAATGTAATTTTTTTTCTCCAATTCCTTTGAAAGGAATTGAAAATGTAATTGATTTTGATTTTGGAATTGCAAGAGTACTTTAGTTTTTTCAATTACTCAAAGGAATTGTA
>NW_016168217.1:0-19735 GCF_001687245.7 Rhagoletis zephyria | reverse complement strand
CTCATAATTGTCGAAGATTTACATCACTGATGATTCAAATCTGAATGCCGAACTCAATGGGAGTGAGCAGTATAGCATTATGCCAAAACGTATATGCCAGAAGGAGATGAAGCATCACACGTACACGAAAGTTTCCATCAGATTTTTCACACTGCCCTTTAGAATTTGATAGAAACTTGTAGGTAGCCAGTGACAGAAATCTCCATCAGTCTTGCCCATCAAATGATTTGTCAAATGATAGTCACTGTTCTTGCAGGGTTGCTACTCAAATGATTTGTCAAATGATAGTCACTGTTCTTGCAGGGATNGACTTTTCAATAAAATTTTTAATTTTTTTTTCAAGCCAGTAGCACATTTTTTCCCCATAAATTATCTGTTGTCAAACTAATTGAAGTAAATTATAAACCGCGTAGCCAATATTTTTGAATTGATACTCTATTTAAACTATATATTCAAAATTTTTCGTACTAGCCCGGTCAAGTTAGATTTTCAGGGTTGCAACGACTCGCGAATATTACCAACGTCATTATCAGGGAACGGATCTTTAGGACCTAAAAACCTATAAAAAAAGTCAAAATAAAATAACAAAATAGGCTGGAAAAGCAAAATGAAATGGCGACATAAGCAGGAAAAAGCACTGGTAATAGCAAGAAAGGCAAAAGAAGGCCCTTAAAAAGACAACAACTGAAAAATAACACTGGTTTACAGGAAAAATGTTCATCGGACGCCACTACATATCCAATTCCTATATAGAATTATTCGCTCATTCAGAAAATCGAGTTAATTTTTTATTCTATGGATAAGTGTACAGTGTAAGTGTTATCAAGTGATCATTAGAGGTTTACGTCGGCGGCATCGTGGATCTTATAAATAATCGGCGGCGATGACGCCGGCGCCTTAAATAGCGCCGCCGCATCTGACCATTAGCCACATACAAAAGAACGTAGGAAACCAATTCTTGTTAAATTGTAACGCAACTTTACGCAAACTTTTACTCAAAAGGCGTCTAATAAATATTTGGAATCGGTGCATATGCTTGTTTATTAAAGTACTTCAATATAAAAAATAGTAAATTAACCAATCAGCTAATAAAAAAATGGAATCGAATAACCGTGGGACCCACGTGGGTACGTGGGACATAATTGTGTTTCAAAATAGTCACTACGACAATCACTTCACTTTTCCTCCCGAAACACTTCACTCGAAAATTAAAAAATCACAGCACTGCTACCAAATAACTATACATTCCATACAATATTTACACCTCAATATTTTTATTGGTGTGAAATATTTTTTTTGTTTTACTTTCTTTAACGAAAAAACACCTATTTTTTATTTCGTCATGATATTCGAAAATATCGAAAAAAACTCTGAAATTCCGAACTCACAAAGTATTATCATTTTTAATTTTTTTGCAGTTAAAAAACTATTTGCAGGAGGAAATCATTTCAGCAATCAAAATGTGCGTAAATACCTCGGCTTTCCACTAGAGTGTGAGATAAATAATTTTTTGCATTAAAAAGTTGCATTTTTTATATTTTTTATAATTTTTTCATTCATTATGCACTGTTTAATTTTTTTCTTTTGCAATCTAAATAGTGGTCAAACCCAATGGAGTATACTGTAAAAATTTAAGAATGGAAAACCCTAAACTGTAGTAGTTACGAGTTTTTCATGCCTGTGTACATAAAGTAGCACTGGCAAGTCATGCGCTGGAACTTTACGAACGCAGGCATGAAAAATCTCGTAACTTCTACAGTTTCGGCTCTTCCATTCTCAAATTTTTACACTGTACTCTGTAAAGTTTGTCAACTATTGAGATTCCAAAAAAAACCTAAATCAAGACAGTGTAAAATAAATAAAAAATAGTACAAAAATTATAAAAAACTAAATTTTTTAATGCAAACAATTTTTTTTTTAAATCTTTCTCACATTTAAATACAAAGCCGAGGTAACTACGCACATTTTGCTTACTTAACTTAATTTTCTTTATTTACTAGAAATAATTGAAAAAAAGATACTTCTTTGTGAATTCAAAATTTCGACAATTTTTTTTGATAAAGAATGTAATAAAATACTGAGGTGTATATATTGTGTGGAATGACCCATAAATAGAGTTACACCATTTTGCATTTTCTCGATCCAGTTTGCGAACATTATTTTCTTTTTTAGTAACAAGATAAACAACTTATCGTTGTATTTAAAAGATTTGCGCTTTGAATAGTTCAGTTAAATAATATACACATTTTACTACTGGTGACTTAGTAGAAACGTTTCCGACCATATAATTGCCCGTACAAAAAAACTATACCCCATACAATTTTCTGTGAATAACTTTAAAATGCTCAACAATGCCCATATTAACCTTCCGCCAACGGAATATGATGTACCCCTAACGACGATTTCGGGCGCAATTTTACGATATATTCCAGTTTTTGTACAGTGGTCGAAAAAATTACAGCCGCACCACATATCGACAAGTTTTAACTTATTATTTTTCATAATGTTAATAAATTTTAGTTATTTTATATAAAAATATAGTCCATTCTTTAAGAAAGCCCGTATAGATCCAAGTTCCTACTTTGTGTAATATTACAAAAAAAAAAAACTAAATATATTCAACAAAAATTTCGAGCTTTTTAATTAGATTTCTTAGAAAGATTTTGAGTATGCAGTTTTATAGCCTATTGGATTCAAGTGGAAAATAGTGCAAGTTTTAAATGGCTTAAAATTACACTTGATTTTTTTAAATATTTTTTTTTATTGAAGATGTTACGGTTTTCTTCCATATAAAAAAAATTGTGTTTATTCGCGGGACGAAAATTTCTAAAAAACCTACTGTAATTTTTAGCCATTTGAAACTAAAGTGCAAGTTCTACTTGAATGAATAGGGCTACAAAACCGCATACATAAAATCTTTCTAAGAAATCGAATTAAAAAGCTCAAATTTTTTACGAAAGTTTGTTATTTTCTTTTAATATTGCACAAAGTTTGAAACATGGATTTGCATTAAATAACAACAAAATAAATAAATTGTTAGTTTTTCGAACACTGTATATAGTCAATATTTTGCACATTAATCCTCAGGCGCCGAACGCTGCCGCCGCCGCGCCGAGTGAAAAATTCTACGCGGAAAAGAAGTACACATACCAAGTTTCGTTAAGATATCTCAATTTTTACTGGAGTTATCGTATACACAGACGGACGGACGGACACACAGTCACCGCTTAATCGATTTCTCTTTTCATTCTGCTCATTTATGTATACATTTGTCTATCTCTATCTCACAAGTGCGCTCGAGTATAAAAAGCAGATATATAAAGTACAATTTGAATTAGATACATAAAACTTTGACTGAGTTGAAAAGAATAACAAGTAATTTTTAAGCAAAAAACAAAAATCGACTTCAATTCTCATATAAAAATTTAAGTTCATCGTTCATTTCTTCATGATCCGATGATCAGATTTAAACCGAATTAATATGGGACCACCTGTGAGGTAACAACCTTCCTTAAAAAAGAATTTTAGAAATCGGTTAACGTGGTCCAAAATTATGCGGTAACATACATAATAAAAATGTGTATACATTCCAATGAATTGATAACCTCTCCTTTTTGTGAAGTTGGTTAAAAGAAGCTTTACAGCATTGGTGTTGTATATATATTTTCATTTCGTCCATGAAGTGGCGAAAAGTAAAAGGAAAGCTCAAAACGTTTCACGGTTGGCAGAGCTATTACGACATGAAATACAAAAAAAAACATTTGGATAACTAAATTTACTGTTAAGAAAAAAGCGTGTGCACTGTATATGCATATTCCAGTTATAGATAACGGCAGGACTATACTATTTAAAAAACTTCTATCCATAATACCTTATTGACAGAGAAAACATGTGGAAATAGTGGGATCGAATTGAACGCAAAAAGCAATTAGTGTGCAACTACTATTTTACTTAACTTTATTGTAAAACTTGCGAAGCGATTTTATAGCGGAACAAAAGCTGTTAAAAACTTTACCAACCGACCACCCTGCAGTTAAAAGCCCAAAGTTTTTGAAAATGTTTGAGCTTTGTACATGCAAAGCTGTTGGTAACTGTAATGGATGTTTTTAGCAAAGAAGCTGTAAAGGTTTGGCGGACGTAGAATAACATAGGACATTCCTTTATTCGAAAATGGTTTTGTTTGGCTAAATACATTGATGTTTAATTAGTAAAGATTTTTTTTACAATTATAACCGGGATCGTTTGAGTTTCGAAAGTAGAAGAATGTGTCCAATCGTATTGCACAGCCCACGGCTTCCGGAGCTGAAGTGAGATCGCGAAACGAAATCCATAATTGTTCCACAACAGCTCTGGTACGATAACGATGGCCACATTACTGAACTCGCACGTTCGAAATAAGCGCGATCTCAGAGATTCTTAAATGTTATTTACAAAGACAAAAGAAGATTCTTAAACTCCAACCTCGTAATTCCTCTATTTATCACTGCTGCCGAAGAAGAAGGATGACTCCAGCGAGTAAAGCGAGCAATGGGAGTTTTGAAAGTGTTTAGAAAACCACTTTCGGGTCTTTCGCTTTCGCTGCATCGCGCTAAAATGTTGGATCGTTGTGAATTTATTAATTTCAATTACGACCGCTATAAGGTGTGACCTTGTTTGTGTTTTTATAAATGCCTGCAGCTGTTCGATTGCGTGTGTGTTTGTTGGCTGGTGGTGTGTTTATGTGTGTGCGTGTGTGTGTGTTCAAACAAATTGAATTAATTGCGCATCCATGGAATTGAGGTTAATCTCAATGCATTTTGCGGTTAATTGCACAATGGATACCGCCAGCCACACCCACTTATCACCGCTGAAATGAGCCAGCGTTGCCATTGTAGAGAATTACCATATTTTTTATGACACATCAATGTGAAAGGCTTTGTATTTACATATATGCTATGTGTGTATGTACATATGTATGTATGTATATGTATATGCATTGTTGTGCGTTATGATGATTGCAGGCTGGCCTGTATGTGGGCGTGAACACTAGTGGTCTGGTGTAAACCGTAATTGTAATAAATTTATCGCCATGTGAACGTAATTACATAGTTGTAATTAATTGTTTACAAAACGAGTCCACTCCCCGGAGTCATAAAATTCAAACAAGAGGAAAAGAAAAATATTAAAATGATGTACTATATACCATAAAGGAAATTACGAAAGCGACATACATATTCAGGAGACAAACTTATGTTTCAGTACACAAGCAAATCGATCCTTTTCTGTTTTACTGTTATTATTCCCGCCTACCGTAGTCTCCTTAAAGCACATTAATTTCAAAATTACCAATCTAACCTCCACCCACTTGCACTTTTAAGTGTGCCTTATTGAAGGGATTAAAATGTTTTTTTTTTTCACACAGATACATCAGTGTATCTATGTACATACTACATATGTATGCAATTATGTGTGTGCGCACTCGCACGTGTTCACCTGACATCGCTTGCAAATTTAGGATTAAATGCCGCTGCGATATGTCAAACTAGAATTATAAAAAGCTTTCTATTTTTTTGACAAAGGTACAAAAATCTCGCAATATCAAATAAAATGAAAAAAAAACACAACAATGATAACAGTGAAATCTGCAAAAACAATCTAGGCAGCAACAAAATTGTACAAAAAATAGAATACATTTTTTGGTTGCCCGAGCGGCAGCAGACAAATAACGAGAAATAACGATTATTTGTAAAAACTGTAAATAAAACACAACAAAATAGATAAAAAAAAAATAAAAAATTCAAAGGACCAGGAAAAAGTCGAACGAAAGAACGCAAATTAACGTTGTGCAAAAGTGTCATGAAATATTGTCGCTGATTCATGCCCTTTTGTTGGTGGCACTTTAATTGTTGTCATTGTTATTGTAATCTGCAACATACATATATGTACCATTGCTCGGTTGACTGGCGTTACGAGTACATATGTATTTAAATATGTACATATGTATGTAAGTACATTTTTATGTATTTAGTATATGAAGCGGTTTTTCATACAGCAGTTTTTAAAATAAAATTTATTGCATTCAAACAGAAAGAATCGTTTAATGGCAGTTTCTACGTACGAATGTACCTGGGCATGTGTTAGTGTAAAGTCCTTGTACTGCTTTCTGCTGCAATTAATATGGAAACTAATGAAATTAAATAGTTAAGGGATTTTTTGTCCTGGTGACACACAAACAAAATTAAATCTGCACTTCCTGCGCCGGATTAAAACTATTAGATAAATGAAAATTTCAGAAATTATTTAATCAAGTTGTGATGAAACGCTTCGTTCTGAGCAAATGAATGCTCAATTATTTCCACAAATTAGCTTACCTAGAAAAAAAAACAATAATTTTTTCTCACAGTCAGTACAATAATAAAGTATTTAGTTAATTCCATAAAATCCTAGGGCACGGAAGCTTCTGTTTTCACTTCGGCGCTTGTACTTTAAGATTGGTTTAGGTTCCCAAGCCTCGAAGAATTTCCAACCGGCGATCCATGTTGCATACAACCAGATTTGTATATGACTGAACTTCGTGTGCAGAAGTCCACGAAGGTCAAAAGCAATTATTGTGCGATCGGTCAAAATCGCAGCTCACAGCATCTGGATATTTCTATCCAAGTATCATGTGGGTAGCGCTGAAACACCCGACATGATCTAAAAATAATGCTTGACTATTTCAATGCCAATACGGGCAAGAAAGGGATCTTTAGCGCCATTGCCGGAAAATTCAGCCTCCACGACCCAACGTTCGATAACGGATTGAGGCTGATCGACTTCGCCGGAGCCCGAAACATGGTTCCTGCATAAAAATATCCATCAAGCTACATGGCTGTCTTCAGATCGCCCAACGAGAATCCAAATGGATCATTTTGTGATAAACGAAAGGCGCGCTTCCAGTGTTTTAGATGTGCATACATTTCGAGGGCCAATCATCGAGTCACAACAGATGGCCAACTTACTCGCCACTTGCTCACACCTGCTCTCTGAGAGCACTCTTCACCCAACCGCTCACTAAGTACTGCCGCTGAAGAAGTCGGATTTCAGCCAGTGCGAAAGAACAACGATGAAGAGTCAAGAAGCTGCAGAGAAAAAAGATGTCGTCTACATGTTACGCTACGATCGAACGCAATGTCACCAATGTGGGGCCGTTATAAGGTACTGCAGAAGCGAGTCGTATTTGCAGCAATAAGAAGAGAGAGGCCGAAATACTTGAGTGGGAAGAGCTGAAAATGTTGGCCGGCAGGAAAAACGCCCGAAAATTTTACCAGAAAGTTAGGCGACTTACAGAAGGTGTTAAGACCAGGGAAAACTCCTGTGAAAACAACCATGGCGAACCAGAGACCGATGTCCAGAACGTACTCAAATTATGGAGAAAGCACTTTTCCTTCCTATTGAATGGCAGCAGCACTGACAGTTGTAGAGAAGACGAACCCAATCGATGATGGTGGAGTCGATGACCTACCACCTGACTATGACGAGGCCCGAGTAGCGATTACGCGGCTGAAAAACCACAAAGCGGCTGGAGCTATTCAAGTACGGAGGCGAGAAACTGATAAACTGGATGCACCAATCTATTATGCAGAATATAGTCAGACGAACGCATGCTCGACGACTGGAATTTAAGTGTGCTCTGCCCAATCTAAAAGAAAGGCGACGCGCCAACTATCGCGGGATCGGCCTTAAAAGCATAGGTTACCAGGTCTTATCGAGTGTATTGCGTGAAAGACTGTCAAGGTGGCAACCTTTCGTGAAATTTCTTTAATCCAATGTTGGAGAAGATAATAAGAGCTGCAGAACTGAACCGCTCAAGCACAACACTTCAAGTCAGTCATCATGCCTGTGCTGATGTATAGCGCGGAAGCATGGATAATTAAAATATCTGTTTAAGCGGTTTTTGGAGTTTTTGAGATAAATATTCTGCGAAAGATTTACGGGCCTTTAAGTGTTGGTGATGACGAATACCCCTGACGATCTAAGGATGAGCTATATGTGCCTTACAACGATATAGGTAGTGCAGCCAATTAAAATTCGGCGGCTCCACTGGCTTGGCCATGTCGTTCAAATGAACAGAAGGCCTCCTGTTCAGAAGGTGTTCAAAGGGGGCCGCGATGCTGGTAAAAGATGAAGAAGAAGGCCTCCTCTGCGTTGGAAATACCAGATGGAAAAGACTTGGTTTCACTTGGCGTTTCGAATTGGCGTTAGTTGGCACAGAAGGGAAATGACTGGTGTGCTGTTTTGGACTCGGCTAAAATCTCTTAGGCGGTTACAGCGCCAATAAAGTAGAAGAATACCAGCCCTGTATTAATAAGCGCTATTTACTGGATGTCGAATCATAAAGGAATAGGGAACGACAAAAGTGATTCAGTGGTTGCGAAAACTCTTTAGCAGGGTTTAAAAAACTATCAGCACGGCAGTAACTGTACTACTATTTCTGCATTTGGGTCGGCAGTTAATTAAAAACAATATATTACTTTTGATTTGCCGTGACTGTGCTTTGCTTGGCTATGCTGTGCACAAAAAGCTTTGAACCTTTTTTTTTCTGAATTGCTGTTGCTTTGCTTTCGGTACCATAACATGTTGATGTTAAAGCAAAGGCCAATTAAATAAAGGAAATTGCAGCATTTTCAAGCCCTGCTATCAGTGCTCGTTTTTGCATTATAATTCATCTTAATTTGTATCTTAACCCTAATCATAATCGTAGTCATACTTATAATTACACTTGTACATCATACTCATACTTAGACCCCTTTCAGACACGTCAAGTCTTGCTTTCAAGTCTGCTCGGTTCGTTGGCGAAGGAGGTGTGCAGAGAGGGGAAAAGTACATTCGTCCCCCCTCCTTCGCCAACACACGAGCAGACTTGAAATCAAGACTTGACGTGTCTGAAAGGGGTCTTATTATCATACTCATAATCATAGTCTTATCCTTAACCTTAGTCCTACTTTTAATCCTAAGCTTAACCATGATCTTAATGTTAATCGAAGTCTTAGCCATAGCTTTAATATCAGTCTCAATCTTTATCTCAATTCCAATCCTAAATTTATACTAAGCCTCAAAGTCGATTTGAATATCAATGAAAATCTTAGTCTTAATATTAAGTATTATCTGACAAATAGAGAATTATTACGCTCTTGAAGAATGTATCGCAATGTTAGCCAAAATAAAGTTTGAAATGAAAATCGTCTTTCTATACCTTGCGAATTTTCTGAATATATTTTTAGCCGTTTAAAGTTTACGACATGCAACAACATGACACCCAGTTGAGAATTTCCAAAATAGTTGTTTCAAAAATGGGCTAAGTCGAAAAAATTTCAATAGAATTTTCACATTCGCCAATTTTTAACTAGAATAGATAAGGTGTTAATAGAAGCATACTGGTCTTAACATCGCAGCGAGCTAATCTCTTTCGGAACGTACAGAATTTGATAAATTGTTTTGTAATACCAGATATGTGTCACCCAGAGCATGTAAAAATAAATTTTATTAATGACTATTTGTAAACAAGATAAATTCTATTGCTAAAGATATTTGTGTCTAATTAAATAACATCATAGTCAATATTACGCTAGATTGCTTCAAATGTTTTCGCCTGAAAATCAACTGACTTTTCCATTTTTATTTGCATGAATGTTCGCCAATGTAAGTGTGTTTAATATTTTTTGTATGCCAACTGATTCATGAAGCGTTCATAATAGCAAATGTGCCAAGAACTTGATTTATTTATTCAAAATTTCCATTTAAACTACATACTTACATACACATATCGTACCTTTGCCGAAAGAGTGTCATAATCCAGAAAATCAAAAATCCGACAAAATGCCTTTTTAGTTTACAGTTTACGTACGCCCTCATGGTAAAAATTAAGAAAGATTTTCTTCTAATTGTTAATCGATACAACTATGCAATTTTTACACAACATAGAAGAATAGGTGGCGGTCATTACTGCACGCCTAACAAAGAATTTTTATATATTTTTTTGGATTATAGCACTCTTGCAGCAAAGGTTCGCTGTGTTGTATTTATGACTTAAATAACAGCTGCGGTACACCCGTGCGTATGTGCAACATTTTACGCCACATTAGAAAATTCCACAGAATTCCAACTATCATTCGATGTCTGTTTGTATGTATGTAAGTAAGTATATACCAGTGTTTTGCAGGGTGTATAGTATACTGCTGTGTTGATGTGTGCGCTTATATGCTTGTGCGCATGTGTATGTATGTACATTAGTGCGGGTCAGTTTTTCTGATTATGCAGATAATTCTCAGAGAAAGTTTAGGTAAGTTTTTATTTTTTTTGTTTCAAGTTTGAAGTCGAAATTGTGTTTTTCTTTTTTTAAGTTAACCGTAATAGAGTACTTTAATATTTTTGTTTTAATACACACTTCGTTTTTTATTTTGAAAACTCTTTTTTCAACACTTTTATTGGGGTCACTGGGGACCACATGCGACTAATTGGACTACAAAACCTACTTATATACTCAAAATCTTTCTAAGAAATCCAACTAAAAAGCAAACCATTTCAATCATATATAAAAGCTTGAAATATTTGCCAAAGTTTTTTTTTTTAAATACTGCACAAAGTTTGAAACTTGAATTCGTAGATTTTTGTTAGGAGTTTATCTTAAAAAAAAAATTAACTAAAATTAAATAATCGACTTCAATTCTCATATAAAAATTTAAGAGTATCGTCAATATCTTCATGATCGAATAATCTAAACCAAATTAGTATGGGCCCACCTATGAGGTACCACCTTTCCTTAAAAAAAAGAATATAGAAAGCGGTTAACATGGTCCTGAGTTATGCGGTAACATACTTACATAAAAAAAGTAGGTTAAAAATAAATTGTTAAAACTTTTCAATATGTGGGGCGTTTATAATTTTGACACGGGGTGTATTTTTGCTTGATAAATGTGGTAATTTAAATATAAGTTTTATAAATTAAAATGTAGCCATTAGTTATAACAAAAGGTAAACACTTTGTTAGACAGGCATAGAATGGAAAAAATAAAATTTTGTGAAAAGTTAATTTTTCTTTAAAAATGCGCGGGCTAGAAATTCATTTCCAAATTAGTTTATTCCACATTTTCTTTTAGAATTATTTATAGAAACCGAAAATACCATGCGATTTGTTGAAAAACTTTCGTAAAACAATCTGACCCACCCTAATGTAAATACATATGCATATGTATGTATATAAATATGTTCGTAAGTATGCACATGTCGGCACCTTTAAATGCTAATTAATACCCGAGGCTATGAATTAAGTTTATCGACTGCGTAAAAGGTCTGCTGCTCAACTATGTTTTTATGTTTAAGAACGCAGTTGAGATTTTACGCCTGGTGTGTTACTGCATTCAACCGTAAAGCAATACTAATTTACATTTACCACATACGAATCGAGCATTTAAGCGCCTCCATGCGTGTGTGAGTGTGAGTGAGTGTGTGTGTGTATTAATCGATATGTAAATATTTATATAATATACATGTAATTAAGCGTTGTATCGAGTATGAAGTGGCTGCCAGCCTCGTCATTTTTGCCTAATGTGTCTGAAGATGATAATTTAAGTTATGTGTCGAAACATGCTGATATTAGTAAGGCATATCTGGCATGTTTCACGATCTTAAAAAAATTAGTTTCAAACTGGGAGTATCACACTCATAATATAATAGGGTAGTCAATGCGAATATCTGGCCAGTTAATGTAAAAGTTCGACCCTTCCGTTTTTTTTCCAAAAGAAGGCGTAATTCAACAAGATCCATAACAGCATCTGCAAATATCGTAGCCTACCCTAAGCCTCTCAGCATATATTACCAAAATGTATCTGGGCTTAGAACCAAGTGTAATAACTTGTATGAATTAAGTTCAGGTTTGGACTATGACGTATTTGTTCTGGTTGAATCCTGGCTAAATGCTGATTTGTACGACAGTGAATTTTTTGATCCCAACATTTACAACGGCTATAGAGGGGATCGGGATGCCATCATAACTGGACTTGCTCGTGGTGGTGGTCTTTTAACAGCTGTTCAGAGGAAACATTGTTCGTCGCTTCTTTCATTGCAGAATGGGGACTATGTGTATCCGTGAATGCTTCTTCAACTCCTATTACTAGTGCATCCTATATTCCGCCAATTAGTACAGATACTATGTATAAAGCGCATATAGATAACCTTGTGGATTTAGTATATAAGCGATCAAATTGCAGTGTTTTGTATTTTCGGTGATCTTAACCTAGGTAATGTGGTCTGGGCACCTGTGGATGACAGCATAGCTTTGTATCCCTTCTATTAAGCTTGAATCTTTTCCAGATTAACAAGTTTATTAACAAACTTGCTAGGATCCTAGACCTAATATTTATAAGTGATTATTCTGAATCAGACATCAAACTAAACCCAGAATCAAAATATTTTTGGCATTACGTCGAATCAACAAACTCGTATTCAAGTATCCCGTCGCAAGTTCTTTTGTAATGAAAGCAATGCTCATTCGTCTTTTGAATCCGCTAATCTCTTTGCGAACTTTTTCAGTTCAGACATTGAGCCTGATTCGAGCTTATGTGATGACGGTGGTTCTAGCTTTGATTCCCCTATCAATTTCGGAGAGTCCTTCTTTACCATTGAGGACGTCATTAGAGGCATTTTGATGATCAAATCATTATCTCAAACGGATATAGATAGCCTATGTTTTTATTTGTTTAAGAATTTCTCAGCAATTGCCTCCCCAATTTTATAATATTTAATAAGTCACTTAATGACGGCGAGTTCATTGAGGCCTGGAAAGGAACCTCTATCACTCCTACTTTTAAAAATGGGAATAGGAATCATATCGCCAACTATCGGCCTATTTCTAAACTTTCTACCATGAAAAAAAAAATAGAGGCGAGTTTCACTTCAAACTTTTTTGACGGATACAGGCATTTTTGAAGGTTCGTAAATTGTACATTTTAGCAGCAGCGTTGCCACATTGCTATTAACAAAATATAATTGATGGTATTTTGGGATGGGAGTTTACGTTATTTTTAAGCATCTAGCAGCCTTCGAAACCATGACATTTTTGTATTAGATCGAGTAAAAACAATATGTGCTTCTAATGCGCCAATTGCCAGAGCGATGAAGGAATTTAATACGCTCACAAATTCTGCCGACATTGATTTTTCATCGCCTAAACCTAGGTTTAAGCAGTTACTGAATGAACTAGTTTAATTAGTAATTGCATTGCAATTGTTAACTGTAAGTAGTCTGTAAGGAAATGTTTACATTTTCTAGATTATAAGTGCAAATAAATAAATATGTATACCTGTATCAAAATATTCAAATTAGTTTGTATACGTTTGCTTTAGGAAATTTATTCGAACAAAAGTTACACAAATGATTGCGCATTACTTTGTTGTTATTTGCTTTCGAATGTAAGCCCATTGCTTGATTGTGATATGTGTTTGAGTGAATGTCATCATAAATGCTGTAATATAACATTCCTATCTGCAGGAGATTCCCACAGTCGCACAGTCGCTCAGTCGCACATTCGTCATTCCCCACACTCCTCAGTCAATAGGTGCACGCAGTGTGGAGAAATGCCACAGTGACTACCTTTGAGCCCGTTGCAGATGTCATTTCCACATTCCTTCCGCTGAAGCCAACAGTCAGTCATTCACCGGCTAATACAACAACACCAGCAAACATCTCTCGCACCCACCTTGGTGTCAACGCTGGCTGGCACGCAACGGCAACAATCAGTGAAATATCCGCTTCAGCTGCAGGCAATTTCGCGGAGTTTCCAATTGCTTGTTGATTGACTGACGCTGCGCAGAAGTCGATGCTCGGTAGGACCGCCGGCAGTAGTGCAATGGCAAAGCAAGCGAGTTGATCGTTGTCGCAGCATTACTTATGAGACGCAGTGTAGTATGTACGCAACTTGCCACTTGCTGCATGCACCAGCCATGCCACCACCACCACCAGCAAACTTACAATGTGGAACGCGCGGCGGATATTAATTTTGAGCGTGTGATAAATGCAACGAGACGACGCGCTGCAGCAAAGTAAGCTGCTGAATGTCTATGTACATACATATGTATGTATGTGTGCTTACGTAATTTTTCGCTTATTGCCTGCGCTGCTTTCGAGTAATTTTTCTCTTTGCCTTCACGGCTTTTGCGCTTTAGTAATTTAATCGTCTTTCATTTCTTCTCGCCCTTTTGCCTCAAATCTTTGTTTGCAATCGCGCTGGAGTTGACTTTTGCATTGGCACTGCGATTGGATTACGTTAATCGATGACGGAAATTAGTTTTTCCTCGCGTTTGAGATTTTTTTTAAATGAAAATACATTTGCAGGAAATTGCCTTTGCAAAGGTGTTGATTCTGTTCTGTTAAAACGCATTGGCCAGGAAATGAAGTGTAGAATTTTCAAATGTTTCAAAAATTCACGAATCACATACATATGTACATACATAAATATATTGGCTTGACATATTTCAGTATTTAATTTGAGGAGCATTAGACTCTTGGCCAGGTGAAAAGACTATCCCTTAAATTCGCTTTCACATTTCTCGCCGTCAACGTTAGCTCTCTTGCAATTTATCACGACAGAACGATAAGATGTGGAACTCGAAATGCCCTTTATGCTTTAGTAGAGAAGTATTTATTAAAGTTTTCGAACAGAGCTCTTACAGAAATGGTCTTAAAACTAATTTAGGCAGAACGCTCAGTACACACAATGCGACTATGAAATATTTACGTAAGTGGCCCAAAATGCTACCTTTTGTAAGCTTAGGGGAGTAAGTGACGAAGCCATTCTAAACATTTTTTTAATAGCCTTTTTACTAATCTCTATTTTCTCTTCCGCTACGCGACGCCGTCACCGAGATATTTTCAAAAATTAACGCCAGCTCCGTGGAACTGGCTCGCAACTAATTGATGTTTTCATATTTTTTTTGTATTTAACAGGCGGTGGGTTAAACACCCCGTAGGATGTAGGTTCGATTCATGGTCAATGTGTCATTCATAAAGAATAATTTGAGAGAAAAGTTTTATAAAAAGAGCCATCGCCCCTCGAGAGGAAATGGCAAACTTACGAGTGCATTTATGCCTTAAGCTGCAGGTCCCTTCATTTGTATAACATTAACAATACACACATAACAAATTTGCGGACAAATCACTGCCAAACACTTATTATTATCTTATTTCACCGCAGTCTTCTCGGTAGTTTGGTAGAAAGCTGTTTTATTACTTCACCTATTTATTGCGCCTTGCCTTGGGCTTTTAAATCTGATCGTGAAAAGTTTGTATTTATGACTTTTACTTTTCCCTCTCTGAGCCCGACAGGTTTTTTTGTATAAACTGTCACCATGACTTTTTCCACCGGCCTCCATATAGGCGAAGCACTGTGCGATACCACCAAGGTCTTTCGACCTAGCTGATATAATACCGTCTCGCCCTATTTGCTTGAAGTATTTGAAGATTAAGATCTAAAACAGTGAAATTGATGTTAAAATGAAAACAATAAATAAATTGTTTTGTTTAAAATTTCTATTATTTACTTCTTCTGGTTAGCCGCAAATAGCTTACGAAATAACTTGATTAAAAATTATTTATTTAGTAAATATATAAAATCAAAACGAAATATTAAATATACTGCGTCTTATTTTTATTTTTTTTTTTGTAACGCATCGCTTTTAATGAGTGAAAGCCGACCGAAATAAAAATGAAAACGAAACTGAAAATTAGCCAAATGACAAAGTGGTGCAGTATGCCAGAGCAAAACGCAATCTCGTTTCACATGCACCGTGCGTAGTGCGAAGGATTCATTGCAGCGACGGTGAGGCGTTGGCATGCAGGATAAGCTGAAGCTTGCTGATAAACACCACCACATGTGAGTCAATATACATATTAGTCGTTATGCGTACACTTTCAACCGTTACAACAACACCAGGCATTTATTGTTTACACTCACTTTCATCCTACAGTGTCATAAGACGCTCCTCGCTGTCTATGAAAGTCTACTTTGCTCTCGGGCGAGTATAAGAGTTTTTGCATGTGAGAGAGCTTCGAAGCTTTCGACTCTTATTCGCCAGTAGGTGGTTATTGCTGGCCTCATTTTGAGTATATAAATTTGTGATTTGTTGACAATTTGTCCGCTTTACGGCTGCCCGCGCGTGAGTGTGGGAAGACGAAGGTAAGCAACCAATTTACGCTAATGGATTTTCATAAAACTCAACAAGATGCTCATAGATGTGTGATTATCAAAAGCCGAAGCTACTTTTACTACAACCGATACACACACGTGCATAAATACAAAGCTATTGAAAAGTATTGATATGTGCTCTGGACTTAAGTATTGGATAAGCAAACAATTGAAATTGGACTGTTGATTAAAAGATATTTTGTTACTTTAACTATTTTATTGATTACTCCCTTAGGAAATATTATTATTTTATTATTCTTTGTAACATCATGAACTTAATTAAACTACATCTGCTGCATTAATGCAAAGTTATGTAGTACAGTGAAGCTAGTAAATATTTGCGGCTCCTTGTTCGTACAGTTCGTATGAATTCATATGAAGATCAGGACACTTTTAAAGCCTCTAAGCGAGGTGGCATCCCACATACCTACTTTCCCCATAAATACTTAGTATATTTTATGTATGTTAATATTTGATTACACCAGCCAACACAATTTTGCGGCAGAGTTTTTCAGAGCTATTTCCTGTAGGTTCTTTTCCCCGTATATTAGGAATCTGACCTTTAGATTACAGAATCAGTTTTCGAGATATTTGAGATTGTAAAAAATTAAAATTTCTTTTTTTCTTTTGAACAGCAAAAAAAGAAAGCTTAAGTATTGGCTTTTCATCCCAAAGGATAAAAAATTATATGTTTCAAAAAAATTTGGCACAAAAATTTGTTTTTTTCTTATAAAAAAGGGCGGATGTGACCTTAAATATTCTCCTATTTTTTATCACATCTATACGAAGTTTTGTTTAAAGTTGCCTTATTGTAGGTGCTTATAAGCCTTTCAACGTAAGTTTCTACTTCTAGTGTATAACCAAAAGGTACAAAACTATAACATACTTACATTACTCCAACTCCAGAATTTCGAAACATTTGACAGGTAAAACGAGCTTCTAAACGGGAATTTATACAAAATTTAAGTGAATTGAAGGCTACTATGCTAAAACCAAAAACTACAATGAACGGAGACTATTATGCAACAACCGGAGAGGCCAATGAGTCCTGTTATAGAAAGACAATGCACAGTGCATACTGCGCGAGTTGCAAGCCGTGCCTTGACCAAGATTTAATTTGAAGAAATCAACAGTCGAGACTTGGCCCACAGCGATGACTTCCTGCTCTCCAATTTGATGAGAAACCTTCCGACGACGAAGATTTTCGAGTGCAGAAGAAATGCAGGTAGCAGTAGACGAGCATTTCGGAGAGAAAGACGGCGAATATTTGTTCACTAGGTTAGGGATTGAGTTGTTTCCTGTATGAAACCAAGCAGCATTTATCGCTATTCAAGTGCAGGTGGTTCAAGGTACATCATTCTTTCTAATTTGGTAAGAATCGTTTGAAGATAGAGACAATCTTCAGTGCATTTGTAAAAAAAAAACTTAACTTTATCTGCAAACATTAAACATTTTACCGATTGAAATATATTCCCTATATAAGCTACGTAAATCGAACCCATAATACGATTTTTAAAAATACCTCGACCCTAGCTCTACACAACGAGATCACACAAACTGAACAACCATTTTCAGGTTAAGGCACAGAAAGGCAAACATAAAAATCAAATATTTTCATAGAAAATACACGTAAACTTCATTTTGGGTCGCAGATTGCACAGAGCAATGTTTAAGCTATTTTTGATGGACTTTTTGGAGCTGATTAGGAATCCGTAAGTTTAAAATTTGTATCAGCTCCAGATTTTGAGAAAAACGAGGTCAAATCTCGTACAAAGCTCAATAAAAATATTAAAAAATTACACATTTTTGTAATATTTTCCCATTACTATTAAGTCCTCTTCTTTTGCCAAAAAATCAAGCTACTAACGATGAAAATCGGTGGATAATTAAACCACTGTAACACTACATCCTCCTACATGGCGTATGAGTAACATTTTCCATGTTAAAGCCCTGTATGCAGCTCTCAAGAAAACGGTCAAGAAAAAATTGCCATTATTTCATGTGTGCGCCCAAGGAATTTTGACATTTTTGATACTTCACAGCCTGTTGCCTCACTCTTTCCTCAAGAAATAATGGAACGGGCATATATTACTGTTGCAAACCTAGGTTGCCCTGTGCTCTTTTTTCACAAAAAACTTTAGAAAACCGTAGTAGATAGCGTAGTAAATTTCTTAAGAACTGCGTACTGCCTTAAGGAAATTTGACTCTAGAAAATTTATTAGCCATTTCTTGTACGTCATTTTATATGGAGTTTTTGCTCTTCTTGAGAGCTGCATACAGGCCTTAAAATTTGAATTTTTCTCCATTCGCGATGCAAATTTAAATTGAAAATACATTTATTGGGAAAATGACGTTATCTAGAGAAACGGTATACATATCCGTAATCTATGACTCAAATTTAAGTTAACGTATCTCGGCGTTTTTTATGGCAGTTTAGCGACCCTAAAGTGTTATTTATTTTAACAGGTCTATTCTGCACATTACCGATGATTTTGTAACCGGAAAATTTTATTAAAAAAAAATTTTACCAATTCTTGCCACCGCAGTTCTAGGTACGTCACAATATTCACAAATTCCGCTATGAAGATTTGTCGTAATTATTATATTGCACATTTAATGAGACAATATTTTGCTACCAGCTTATGAGATGGCAACAAAACTTGCTGGTTACAATAGCGTACGGAATGCGAAAATTGTGTAAAAATTTAGTTTCCAACGCAAATTAGTGAATTACTTTCAATACATAAATAGCGCTTAGTACAAATTAAATTAAATTAAATAATACTTATGTACATAAATATTTATCACATACTTTAATACTTAAAAAAAAAACATATACTCGTATGTGAGTACTATAGTAGCAATTCACGAATGCGCGCTTTGAAAAATCGAAAGAGGTTAGGAGACTTAACACCCTGCATTTTCTTAACTTCATGTAATTCTGGAAAAGTTAATTGCTCGAAAGTGAATTTCATTGTCATTGCTCTCCTTATTCTGCGAAAATGTTGCACATTTTAATCCCTGAAAGTGAAATGCATTGTAAGCGGTTTCCCGGACGCAAAGCTCCACTTTAGCTCTCTTAATTAAACCGTTTAAGTTAAAATGCAATACTTTGTGCTCACACTCTGCCCATTTACTTCCTCAATTTGAGCCGATGAATGTCAATTTGCAGCTGAACTCGTTTCAGGCATCTGAACTGACACACAACACCTACGCCCGGCACTGTGCAACACAAATGCATAAGTGCAATGCAACATAAATAACCACAGAATATGTATGTATGCATGCCTGAGTGTGTGCTTGTGTGTATGTGGATGTATGTGGAGTGCAAAAGTGCCTTAGCGAATGTGTTCGACTGCGAGTGTATTACCAATGCCCTAATGAACATTTAAACTATCTTACACTTGGCTTAACCCAGCTTCTAAGCGAAAATTTCCTCAAATTCGTTATGTGTGCTAGAGTTTTCATACGTATATACACACATGTACGCTATGTTAGTGTGTATGCTCATATTTTTGTTTATATGTGTTTGTAAAT
>NW_016168216.1:19397-19736 GCF_001687245.7 Rhagoletis zephyria | reverse complement strand
GCTTTCTTTTGAGCAAAAAATAAACAATCTTAATCATCCTTAACTACCGCAAAATCCCATATTCTTCATATCTTTTAAATATTGTGCTAGTAGGTATGCAAATCTAATACTCAAAATTCTGCAAAGCTATTAATAAAGAGTTTGGATGCACAAAATCGAGTACCTGCTGTGTTAGACTACGAAAAATCTTAATCATCCTTAACTACGGGAATGGCAGTATCGAGGGTATGAAACTTTGGTTAGGCGTGTTATATACCGTTGGAAAGGTAATTGTATATACCTTCTCATATAAGTTTTATTTTCAGGTTTCCGAGACACTTACACAATAATACGAAAAAA